>NW_004949124.1:3677434-3693211 GCF_000317375.1 Microtus ochrogaster | reverse complement strand
ATGGGAGATACAAGCTGGGGCTGCAGGGGTTTTATATATGAGTCTCTAAAGCATTCCGCAAGATGTTGGCACATTCAGTTGATGGTGGGAATTGCCCATATTTTGTGTCGGGGGAGCACTCAGGACAGGCAGGGAAGACCCTGTCAGATGACACCATGAGCACGTGTGATGCTGCTTCTGTCCACTCTAGAGACTCAGTAAGGGGCAGGTGGGACCAGGGTAGACGAAGGTCAGACGGAGGTAAACAGGTATGGCAGGACGGAGGGGAAGTGGACCGAACGTGGGAATAGCAGGTGGTGAGCAAAGAACGTGGAAGAGCGCGAACATGCGGAGTTCATCGTCTAGGAGGGAGCTGGCCACGAGACGAGGTGGGCCAGCTGTGCTTTAGGATTCTTTGGATGCTGTCTGGTTGAGTGCCTTCAGCAGAACCTCAGAAGAAGAGGCTCTCATAGCCTCTCCCAGTTGGATATGGGCAAGATTTTCTTGGGGGTTCTGAGTTTACCCAGTCCCACTAATCTTTTATGGCCAGTTTCCCAAAGATACAGATGCCAGGTCATTTCTCAGAGTGAGCCGTGGCCTCGGGCCTTAGGTTCTAGCACTTACTCTTATGCACAGGTAGAACATTCTAGGACCGATGGGTAGCAAGGGCCATGGCGTATTATTGCTAAAACCACAACAGACTAACACACATGCCAGTTTCCCCTGCCCCAACACTTTCACTCTTGATAGTGAGGGAAGTGTTATCTCCACAGCTAGAAGACACTTCCCCCTCTCAAGTAGGGCATCTGGTTAAGGAAAAGGTAGAGTAAACATTTGGGGCTCCTCCTGCTATCTGAGAGTCTGGCAGGTGGGACTCTCCTTTCTTTGGCTGTGTAGAGCTGGCTGCCATCCCCGTAACTGTAACTATTGATCTGCTTGGTTCTTTCTGTTTCTCCAAAATAGATTTGTGAATGCTGGAGTTGGTGCTGGTTTTCTTTCTTTCTTTCTTTCTTTCTTTCTTTCTTTCTTTCTTTCTTTCTTTCTTTCTTTCTTCCTTCCTTCCTTCCTTCCTTTCTTTCTTTCTTTCTTTCTTTCTTTCTTTCTTTCTTTCTTTCTTTCCTTCTTTTCCCTGTCTAAACCAGCTTTGGCTAGAGATCTTGGCTCAAGCCTGTTTTTGCATAAGAATGCACCCACCTTTCTTTCTTGTGTAAGCTTTACAGACAGCCTGTTGAAAATTAGCCCAGGGGGATTCTGGGAGGTGATACTTTGGGCCCCTGGCCAGGTTTCCAGGAGGCAGCTCTGGAAGTGGGTGCTCTCTGAACTCACCGGGCAGATCCTTGCCGAGGATGTGTGGATGCTGCTCACGCACAGCCTGGAAAATACACCGTCTCTTTCAGGCAACAGACTGTTAATGGGCAGTGAATATGAGGCCTTACTCGCCATCCTCCCAGCCTCAGGGATTGACAAACCTAATTAAGTTCACTTAATGATTCTAAGTAGCTGACAAAAAGGTTGTGTGCCTGAATGTAGACCGAGGGAATAACAAGGCTTTGGTGAGAGAGGCAAAGAAAGCCGGATGGTGTAAGAGGCGTGTGATGGATGGGTACCGTAGCTCAGACTCCTTCCCTGCCCATTTAGTCGGATCTGAAAAAAAGGGGGGTCCATTTTTACAGCTGGGGCTTGTCTGGGATCTGGCTGCTTAGGACAGGACTGGCAGATGCTGCCGAGAGAAAACCACTTTCTCCCATTTCTTATTGCTCAGTTGATTTGCGCAGTAAAAGTCTTCTGAAATGGACTGTCGCAAGGCTGGGGTTGTGGTGTGCATGTCTATTAGAATAACGTCTGCGATGGAAAACTCTGCCACATCCCTCCTATTATCTGCATAATTGACTTCAGTTACAGGCTGCAGAGGAGGGGCTGGGCTGGAGGGGCGGCTTTGGGTTCTCAGGATCAGCCCTGGCTGGATCAGAACAGTCAGGGGCTGGACATGTGTACAGATGCTGTGAGCATTTGTGCCTGGAAAGAGGCCACGCTGAAGGTCAGGCTAAGTGGCAGGCAGTATTTCCCCATCCCATGTGGCCCGATTCTCCAGGGTAATCTACCACATCGAGACTCGGTTTCTCCTCTGGGCATAACACCAAGAACAGGAGAAAAGTCAATACAGAGTTTCCAGGGCTGCCAAGTGCAAGTGAGCTCTTTCTTTAACAATGAGGCTGGTTGTGGTGGGGGGACCTTGGGGAAAGAGGAGAGAATATAAATCTTGATATAAACTGCATGGAGAATCATAAGAACCCTTCCATGCCAGCAGGTCAAGGCTTCCGATCATTGACTTTCCCTTGCTTATTTTTATTTTCGTTTGGATGGAGTACGCATGTATGTGTGCACTTGTGGAGGCCAGGGAAAGACATCAGACACCATGTTCTACCGTTCTCCCTTGAGAAAGGGTCTCTTGCTGAACCCGGAGTTAGGCTGGTGACCAGCAAGCTCCAGATTCTCTGATCTCATCTGCCCTCCCTAGTGCTGGTTACAGGAGGGTGTTGCCGTGTTCAGTGCTTTACATGGGCATGAGAGACTCAAGATGGGTCCTCAGCAAGTGTACAGCAAGGGTTCTTACCCAGTGAGCCTTCTCCCCACCCTTAAGCATAAGCTTTCTGTGCTCACTTCTTAGGGACTGGCATGAAGGATTCTTGAAAGGAAGAAACCAGGTAGAAAATAATCTCCTGTATGTTCCTTCTTTGCTATCTCATTCCCTCAATCTGTGTCATAGCTCTGGGATCCTAGTGTGTGGGAACAGAATGAAAAGGAGAAAGCAAAGGATAGGGGGTCTTGCTTTATGGAACTTTGGCCCAGCAGGGGAGGTGGTTACAGACAAAAATGCCTGGTCCACAGGCTTTACTGTGCTAAGTCCTCGGTGGGAGCAGAATGAGAAAAGAAGTTAAGGGGGGAGAGAGAGTGAGGTAGAGAAGAAGAGGCGAAAGAGGAGAAGGAGGAGAAGAGGGGGGAGGAGGAAACAGACATAGAGAACATGAGAACACCCACTCACCCCACTCACCCCACCCCAACTTGTATACTCACTCACATGCAGAGACATGCATGTAAGAATTGTCCAAAGGCTATGAAGAAGGTTGGGGATCTCTTGGGGGCATCATTTACCTTGGACAGTTAGTTATGTACTAGGAAAGAGCAGGCCTCTCATTTCCAGGTCACATGTTCTGTCATCTGTTGTCGAACCCTCTAGCTCATTGAATCTCATCTAGGACCATGCACCTTCCACTGTTCAACCAGCCCTTAGCGAAAACCGAGGCCGTGGAAGACTATCTAGGTTAGAAGGCACCAAACCCACTCTTCTCAGAGCCTGGACTGTCTACACCTATCAGGACATGCAGGCATGGTGACTGCTCTATTTCTGTCTGTTGGCTTGTGACTTTGAGGGCCGAGATGATACCCATATATGTCAGCCTTTGAACAATGAAAGGACCTATGAAAAGGGTGACTTTAATTTTCTTCATCCCTGAGAACATCTTGATGGAGGTGGATTGGTAGCCTTCTTTGCTTGGGGGGAAGTGAATTCTAAAACACTGTAAAGTTGGTAGGGCAGGGCTACCAACTTGGTGGGACCCCGGGCAAATCATGAGGACTTTATAAGTACACTTTATAGTAGTATTTTCACCCTGCCTTTCTCTAGGATGAGAGATGGTGCCTCACTGTTTCTGTTTCATATTCTGTTTTAACCATAAATCTGTGCTTCCTTGGACAGCATGACAAATTCTACACATCATCCTTTGCCTTGGAGCAAAGATCATCCGAGCCCATGTTGTGAGTCAGATGCCCGTGTCTGCAGCCAGGAGCATAGAGCATCGACCTTGTCATAAAGAGTTTGAACATTGTGTAATTTATATTATTCAATAACCATGGGACTTCTGAACTTCCTTTTAGCTTTGACCCCCTCCAGAACTAACGCCTACTCAAGCCAGGGAGCATGCCCATTGTGACTGGTGAGAGAGAAAATAGGGAGACTTCGGAGGAATGAATGTCTAGGAGAGTGGCAGAGCCATGGACAGAGGTGCATGGGGAGTCATACTGTGATGTCACACGATGCCAATCAGGCAGATGGCAATGTGGGTCCGGGACTCATGTGGCAATGAAGATGTGTAAATCATTTGCTTGAAAGTGGGGGTAGAAGTGATGTCTGTGGGGCTCCTAGTGGGGACAAAATATGTTTAGTTGGATTCTGCTTTGCTCCAAGTATTAGAAGCTCAATTATTCCCTAGATTCCAGACTTTATGCCTAGGGGGAGAAGGGCTGAGAACATTTTTGCAAGCATTAAGAGTCACGAAACACACACACACACACACACACACACACACACACACACACACACACACACACATCTGTTGCCTTGTAAACTGAGCTGTGAATGCTTCCAAGAAAATGTTGAGCAGATCTGAGCATCAGTTATTGTAAAAAAGGTCACATCGTGCCATTCCGAACAACCGCCTCGTAAGCTAGGCTCACGGGCCTGATCTGCCTCAGTGCTCTGCACCCCTGCTTGTGGAAACTGAACAATCAAAAGCAACAGCTTGTCCCAAATGTCACAGTAAATCACCATTAGGAATGGGATTTAGAGCTCAGAATTACTAATCTACTCCTTGCTCCAGTGATCTGAGATATTTTCTGAGACGGGAAACAGGGCCAGATCTTCTAGAGTTACGAGTGTTTGGTTTGGTGCAGGAGGCATGCTGAGCCATCAGCCACAGTTCCCTTCTTCTCAGAGAGGAGCACCAAACCTGTTCCTGAGCAACCTTCGGAAGGCAGCAGAAGCTAGGGCCTCTGCTTTAATGGCTCCCCGACTCCTCCTCTCGGAGTTCCACTTTGAAGCTCTGATCATTTCTTTCCACAGTTGGTTTTCCTTGGGAGTCCCCATCAGACTCAAGGCTCCAGTGAGCACCATTGGGCTTTGTAGTGCTGTTATCTACACTCACAGTTCAAAGCACATGGACTCATACCATCCATCCCCTCTCCTTCAAGCTGGCTACCCACAGTCCCAACACATCCCAGAAACAACAGGGAAACATCCCTGTCTTTGGACCTCTGCTTGTCCTGATGCTGCCTCTGGAATTAGTGACCGTGACTCTCATTTCTCTAAGGTCTGTTTTTTTCTTGGGGACTGGCCAGTTAGTACATCTCTCCCATTCAAGTGGCTCTGACTCCTGGAATTCTGGGAGTTCTTGGGAGTTCTTGGGAGCTAGTGGGCTAGGCTGCCTCTGCGCGCACATGTTCTCAAGGCCGTTCAGATTCTGACTTCGCAAAAGGCTGGCCATATGCATGGCAGGAACTTAGCATATGACTGTTGACACTTTGACAGTCAGTGATAAGTCTCCAGATACTTCCGGGTTCTCCACCTGGCCCACAAGAGACTTGGAGCTGTCATTTTATTGTCCGTCTGTCTTCCAAATACAGTTACACAGCAGAAGCATTTGGGGAACCTCTTGAAGGTAGGGGTTCCAAGCCTAAAAGGTGGTCTTCTAATCAATCTCTCATGTGTGGGGCACAGGGATTTTCTTGGTGGCAGCTGGGAAGAGAGTTTTCTGGCATATAGTAACACTCAGATGTGTGGGTCTGAAGCTTTCCTGGCAGCCTCGAGCCATTTCAAAGTACGCTCTTCCTGCCTATTCTCTCTTTCTTCTTTTCTTCTTTTTTATGTTTTATTTATTTATTTTTAGAAAAGAGGAAGTTTGGTGAGAGAAATTCTGGGATGATTTCTGCCAGAAATTAAGGCTTCGCTGCATCATAAAATTTTGGGAACGAGACATCCACACCTCAGAATAGATCCTGGAATTGATTTCAGCTTTGAATTATGAAGCTTGTGGAGATGCTGGCTGAGCAGCGCCCAGAGCAGCTAATGAGGGAGCTGTACTCTCAAGTGACACTCTGATAGATGCCCCCAGATGGGAGCGGTATTTCTCCTCCTCCTTCTTCTCTTCTTTCTCCTTCTTCTTCCTCTCCTCCTCTTCTGCCACCACCTCCTCCTGCTTGAACTTCTCTTTTATGTGGGCACACAGATAGACTACATTTCCCAGCATCCTTGAAGTCTGAATTCTAGTCAACGGAAAGCGAGAAGTAATAACACATGAAACCCTTTAAGTGTCTCTTTCCATGCTCTCTTCTCTACGGGTTAGTTGAATGTGAAGGATTCCAAGGCTGGAGAAAAGGTCAGGACCACAAGTAGAAGGGGTGTGGGTTCCCGAACTCACCAAGTACACCCATGTTTGATTGTACATGAGAAAGAATGCATTTTATTTACATAGCACTCTACTTATGGAAGATGTACTGTTATTACAATCCACGCAGCTGGGTTACTGCTAAGGCACTCAGGATTTGTTCTGTACTCCTGGCACAGGTGGGTGGGTGTCTAGCCTGCTCCTTGTGGTGATGGGTAGATTCTGTCCTTTGCTGGCTGCAAGAGACCACATGACCTTTCTCTTTTAGCTGAAGCCTTTCGCTCACAACACACTCTGGCACCATCGTAGGACCAGGGGCACCCTGGTGAGCCAGGCAGGGTGCATTGAGGGAAAATATTCTAGTACAGTTTCTATGGCTGTGTGCTGTACACAAGGCTCTGGACTCATACTGGAAGCTTGGGCCCTCCTCTTGTCCTTAACTTTTTACCTGTGTGTTGATCATAGGCCTAAACCCTTGTCTGGATGACCTGCGTGGCTGCCTGGTTCCACCCAGGCCACATTCAGCTTGCTCCACCAGGCCAGTCATTTTCTAGAATTCTGAATGACTAGGTCGTGTAGGTGCTGGCTGACCTCCTCATGGCTGACAAGCTCTCTACAGGGCCTCCAGGTGGCTCAGGCATGGACTCCATAACCTGGTTCTGTAATCGCAGCTTCTTCTGTAAGAAAACACTGCTGCCTCTGATCCTCAAGATCCCAGAATTCAGTTCCTGACTCTGGTAGCAGACATTTGAGAGAAGCTGGATTCTGAAGCACAAACTCCTTCACTTCCTGTGTGTCTCTGTACGAACTGTTCCGCGGCTTCTCTTGGAGAAAACGAGAGCTTGCGGGCCCACATGCACACGGCCCAGTGAGGTTCTCTTCAGCCCTCCAAGAAGCACAAGACAAAGGCAGAAGGAGTGGGACTCTTCCTTGCCAAGAGCCCTCGCTTTGAAGACTGTCAATGAAGCCAAAGGATTTATCCCTCATCCTTTGTGGGCTTTGGGAATGAAGATGTGTGTGTGTGTGTGTGTGTGTGTGTGTGTGTGTGTGTGTGTGTGTGTGTGTGTAAGGATTTGAGCCCCTTTGGGTGAAGGCTTGTTAGGCTTAGTGATATAATTTATCAATGGTTTTCTCTAGGCTTAGGGTCCTGACTCAGGCTGATGTTGTCAACAGCGTGTTTGAAGCTCCGGCTGTTGCAGCCCTGACCCACCTATCGGGAGAACTGAGTTTTCTCTAATGTTTCTTGCATATGTGGGCTCACCTCAGGATGAACCTGTGAGTAGCCCTTCCTTACTTCTTCTCTGGAGTCTGTGGGGTTCTCTAGGCTGTCCCTACATGGACTGTTGACTGGAAGAGAACCCCTGGTTTGTGTTCTTCCTTAATGTGTGACTCTGGATCATTATTTAATCTCACTGGACCACAGCTTCTGAGAAACCCTCACTGTGGCATGGCTGGCAGAGAGAGGGCCCTGCCTAGCACCTAGAGAGGTGTCTGTTGGGAAGAAAGGCCCTCTGGCAGTTTTATTAGCATCCATGCTGCTCTGGATTCACAATCTCCCTCCTCCGCACACCCAGACAACTGCTTTCCTGGCCAGACCCTGTGAGACAGCCTTCCTTGAAAGCTAAGCTGTTCCAGAACATCTATAGGGGACCATCAGCCAACACTAGATAGGCAGAAAATACTGGTTGAACAATAAATACACAAAGCTTGGGTAAAGATGAAGGTTGGTACCATTTCATCCCGAGAAGATTCATAGGATCATGTCTGGCTAAGTAGGGGATGGAAGTGAGACCTCCATTGAGAAGCTGCTATGTTTGGGGACCTGTGGGACCTTGGAACCCAATCTTCTCATCTGAAAGTGTATCCTAGCAGCCCAGTGTTGTGGACCTGAGCGAGCATCCTGTGTTGGGAGAGGGTATAGCCCCCTGGATGGAGGTGCAGGGTGGTTGTGGGTAAACGATAAGGGGATACAAGAGCCTTAGTCACAGCAGCCTTCCTAGCAGAGAACAATCCATGCTGGCTTGTGGGGCTTTGCTTGGAGACATGCCTTTCCTCTATTCTGCATGCCTCTCTTCTGGGGAGGGTCTACACTAGAGGCAAAATAGTAATAATCAGGAATTTGAAGGAGGGGCAGGCAGGAGAGGAGGGACACAGAGCCAGTCCCCTCTGCTGTGTCCCCCTGGTGGCTAAAGAGGTTTCTGTTCCACCTGGTGTACAGTTTTAGGGCTGGGTTTCCTCAGTGTCCTCCTGGCATTGAAGCTTATTCCTAACCACAGGGAGGGGCTTCATGAAATGTATAGCAAATGTCTTTAACTTTTATGCCTTTGTTAGATATGGTACATTAAAATATTTGCAATTAGAAATCCTTGTCAAAATCTATGCTTGGTTTTGGAGTGGGAGCAGATGGTATGGGGACAGACAAAGGCATCTAGAATGATGACATGATGACTTGAAAAAGCACGGAAGGAGGCACAATGGCCAGGAAAGGAAGGGGGAGGCATCCTCTTTGGGTGATGCTGTCCCCACTGGAGGCGGGAAGTAAAGAAAATAGGCAGAGTATTCTGGGTTGAAATCAGGAGGCAGTGATGGGGATTAATATGGCAGACAAGGAACAACATGGAGAAGAAGAGTTGGCTTTGGTTTCTGTTGCACTAATGGTTATGACAATCTAGAACATATCTAACGTTTGTGTGTGTACTTGTGCACACATGTGCACATGTAGCTATGAGTGCCGATGCACATGAGTGGAAACTAGAAGTTGATGTCCTTCTCAATCATTTCCCACATTATGAGATAAGATCTCCGACCAAACCTGCATCTTTCTGATTCGGCTATAGTGACTAGCCAGCATGGACCAGGAGTTTTCCTATTTCTGCCTCCAGTGCTGTGATCACAGCAATGCCTGGCTGTTATTGTTGTTGTTGCTTGTTTGTTTGTTTATTTTGTTTTGTTTAAAGATAGGGTCTCTTTGTGTAACCCTGGATAGTCTGAAACTCTCTGTAGACCAGGCTGGCCTTGAACTCATAGAGATCCACCTGCTTCTGCCTCCTGAGTGCTGGAATCAAAAGTAGGTGCGACCAAGCCTAGCTTGGCTTTGTTTTTGTTTTTGTTTTAACATAGGTCCCAGGGACTCAAACTTATGCATGCACCTGAGTACTTTACACCAGAAGCCAACTTGTGTAAAGATTTTAGGAATAAACTGTCATGGGAACGTCAAGGGGTGGTGAAACAAAGGAAAAACGAACAACAAGCTTAACATGTGTAAGAGATACAGTCTAAAAATAACCCAGATATTTTGCCAGCCACAAGGCCTATGTGTCCCCAGTATCCCACCTCTCTCCAAATTCTGTGCTGTATCTCCTCAGGCCGGGTCTAGGGAGCAGACTGGCCTAAGGGTTAAGGGAAAATCATTTAACCTCTTTCGCACTCAGATTTCTCATACATAAAGGGAGTTAATTATAGTTTCATCCCCAAGGGGCTCTTTGAAGGATGAAAGGAGACAATGCTTGTTAAGTACTTGTTACAGTGATTGGCCAGCAGGAAGTACTCAACCCAAGCTAGCTCTAACCAGCGTTTGAAATTCATCCATGGCTGTACCAGGAAGCCTTGATGCAATTTCTGATAAAATACTAGCTAAATACAACATTTCCAAGGTCATGTCTATACCTGGGAACCCAGGATCATCTGCAGTGTCTGGCATCTCTACTTCTTTACATAGACAAGAATAAGAAAGTACCCCATTAATGCTTTTCTGAGGGCAGAAAGATGGTACACGGAGGGAGACCATTGGTATCCATGGTACTTCTGGGTAAAATAGGGATGTTGTGGACTAAAGCCAAAAGTTGGTTAGGGAGCGAGAGTCTTTATGGCATATCTGGAATGAAGGCGCAGGGACATAACTCTCAGTTTAACTGAGCTCGTTTACAAGATGCATTTGTGAAACATCCCGCTTGTCGTTTAGGACAAAGGATGCAAAAGGGAACAGGAAACCTAAATATCTCCAGAGGGAACGTTTTTTCTTGTTAGACTATGTATACAGCATACAGCTAAAAGCCTTCCTAATGGCAGTGTTGGGGAAGAGGAGCGTGCACAGGTGTGATAAGTTACACACTTTCTATTTTACTGTACGATTGCAGTGATTTGTAGGACACGATTTGATCCATGGTGTCTCCAGATCCATCTCGTAATGAGCTCCGCGCAGCAGCCTCCGCTCTGGAAACGTGTCAAAGCCTAGGGCGCTGGGGAACACCGGGTTTAGGAAGATAGGTGATTGCGGAGAGGAAAACCCTGGAAAAGACTGGAGGTTACAGCAAGGGGAGAGAACTTGCTTTTCTTCCATTTTGAAGAAAGGCAAAAATTAATTTCAGCAGAAATAATGGCATCCACATTTGAGGAGGGGGAAGAGTCGGGGAGAGAATGAAGGGAGGAACCCTAGTTACACAAAGTAGATGCCCAACCATGACACGGCCCTTCAACATTCACCAAACTCACATTTGAATTGGTGCTGTCCTTCAAAATCACCTTGAGAGGACATATCTCTAGTCTAGGGATGTTGCCTCTGCTCTAAACATCCTTGGAGCTGCCCTTGTTACTCTTTGCAGTCTGGTTGTAGAATTATGGTAATTTCATAATGATAACAGGTGATTATGTCACTTCTATCATTTTGCATAGTTGTGAATGAGCAGAAGAAACACCACTCAAGGATGTGCAGCTCCCAGCCGCCAGCCTTTTACACCCATGGCCCAGCCACTGAGATATTACAGCCTGTGTAGGAGCCATCTGACCACAAGTCTTTGGTCTCCGTGCTCAGCTTTCACTCCCCACTCACAGGCACCAGGGCACACGATTAAGATCAAAGTCTTTCTTATAAAAGGATTCTGACAGGACAGTGACCACAGACAAAGAGAGTGCAGGCACCGGGCGAGTCTCTAAAGAGGGTTCCCTGTCACAAGAGTAACAAATGCTGTTTTGGTTCTACTGACGGGTTGCAGCTGCTGCTCTGATATATGGGACACTTTGTGGTCATATTTATTATAAAGTGGTTTTGTCTGTTTTGCTAGAATAGGTTGAATAGAGGAGGTGTGCTGGACAGAGTCCAGGGGCGAGTTGTGAATTCATAGTTCATTCAGCTGGTCTTGGGCACTATATTCGATTCTTCTCAATACATATTCTGCCCAATGGAGTGTCCTAGATGCTAGGCATGGTATTAGGTTCTGAAATCAGTGACATATAAGATAGGCGCATGAACTCTGCCTTGGGAGCTGAGTCAAATATTTAAAAAAAAAATCATAAAGTGACAAGAAAGCACAGGGATGTCTCGCGAGCCACAAGGACACACAGTGGGCCACAGATAGCCCAGGACTCAGGGAAGGCGTCTTTAAAAAGTGAAAGTGGGGTGGTTTGTGGAAGGCGTGGAAGGCAAGGGAAGAATGTTAATGTGGAGGGAATGGAGGATGGAGAGCCTGGATGTAAAAGATTTTATAGCATGGTACCACTGAGTGGAGAGGAGTTTTGGGCAGAGAGGGGGAATGCACGGTAGGAGATGCTGAAGTTGGGGCTGGACACATGCACATACACTTAAATAAAGGCCTTGTTAAAGAAGGTAGAAGGAAGCCAGGGAAAAGAATGGATTTGTATTTAGAAAGATTGCTCAATGGCCTCCAGAGACTATGGGCTGATAGAATACTTCCTAACACATAGAGGGTGGAGAAGCTGGGAGTGGTGATCTGAGGAAGCATAGGGATAAAGTTCCTAATGATTTCAAGGTCTGGGATTAGGGTGCTGTTGAAGAGGAAGGTGCTGAACAGTGGGAGTGAGTGTCGTGGGATGAAGGCTGCAGGTACACATGCATATATACAGTATTAAGGTCGACCTCCCAGGTTAGGGAAGGGAGCTGGTTCACCATTGTCCTTCGCTCACTCTCTGTTTCTCTTTCCCTAATTGTATTCTTCCAGTTCTCTCCCCCCCACCCCCCTCTGACTTCTGCCTTTTCACTCTATGGCACCCAGGCAGCCACAGCTCTCTCTCCTGGGAGGAAGGCAGAAGACAGTGCTTTCTGCCCCTCCATTAGAGACTAGCACCCAACAAAACACTGACGGTTTACATAGTCGCAAGAACCTCACCTTTATGGTTCATACGACTGGATATCACTTCTGATCTGACAATGCCCGCCTCTTCTGAGGCACCGTGTGGGTGAGAGGGAGCTGTTGTCAGTTTTAATGATATTCCTTATTAGTAGTTTTTACTGATTAAGCATTTTAGTGCGGACCAAGAAGCTCATCAAACACTTTTCTTCCCCACACCCAAGAGGCAACTGTAAGTTTCTATTTTACACAACACGCCTTCTGCTGGAAGATCAGGGGCTGGGTTTGCACTGTTTGTTCAATAAATTCCATACGCGGCCACTGAAAGGCTGGAATAAATGATGCTGAGATGAAAGCTCTAACACACTATTAGACATAGATTCTTTAGATAATTATATCGCTTATTCCCATAACAATCTGGTGAAGATGGACTGATTACAGAAGGGGAAGATGAGGCTCCGGGAGGTGCAGTCAACGGGGACGAGGTCATGCAACCAGCAAAACTAGTGACTGTCTGCGTCGAAAGCCCATGCATGCGCGCTCATCAGAGCTCCCCTCCCAGCTTTATCCTCCAGTCACCGCTCAGTCTGGTTAGGCTTTAGAAAGTGACAGTCAGTCGGTTCACCCACGGTTTCTCATTGTAAGCCTCCAGGCGGCATGCCTCTCTACTGCCTCTGGCTTTGCGAACATCTTGATGACTGACAGGTTCTTTGTGAATGGAGACACCCCGCCCCCCAACCCGTAATTATGCAGGAATTAGGTCACAATGCATTTAGAACCAAGCTGGGTTTTGTCTGAGCCCTCACTGGACACTTTGGTCTTGGTATGAATATTGGAAATAGCATGGAAATACCAGTGTGCTAAACTGCCTTCAGCTGGGAGTGGGGTGGGGGCAGGAGAAGAAGGCTGGGAACAAAGTCTCTTTCAAAGGAACCTTCAGAAGGAAGGAGCGAGCAGAGTCAACATTTCACTTGCTTTAAATTCCTGGGATGGCCATGAAAGAGAGAGCTTGCTGGGTTGTGGAGAGAGGGGGAAAAACAACACTTTGATTCGTTGGAATTAATTCTACATTTCCCAGGAGAGAGGGCTCCAGCATCTCCAGAGAGTTTTCAATTCCCATGTGTGACCCCCCCCCCCCCGCCCTCCACAATTCCAAAGAATAAAAGACCAGCCTACGGAGGCAGCGCCCACATGTCTTCCTCCACTTTAGTTAAATATGTTTGTCCCAGGGACATTGAGCCTGGGGACATCCATGGGTTTTGATCATCATGCCACGCGCATCTGAAGGAGTTGGGTGGTTGCTGCTCAGGGTTGGGAGGAGGCTTCTCCCTACAACAGGAGAGCTCCCATTAGAAACTGCAGGGAACAGCACATTGTGAGGTTTGGGAGAAGAACTCAAAGCCCAGACCCACACTTAGGAAGTCTCATGACAACACACATCACTCCCTACCCTGCCTCGAGTCTTTAGTCCTCATATCTCAGAGGTGGGGGTCACCAGAACAGCAATTTGAGTATCTTCGGTAAGACTGTTCTGAAGGCTTCCCCTAACAGTAGAGTAGGATGTTTAGCCAATATCAAACGGTTTTCCCTTCCGGTCCTCTTTGCAGAAATGACCCCACCCTGCCTTTTACTGTAGACCATGTCTGCGCCATCCACGGAACATTCAGCATAGCACGGTAGAGTGTCACAGGACTGCTGTGGTGCCAAGTCATTTTTACTCCAGCACGGCTTGCTTCAGGCTGACTGCAGGTGGCAGGGTAGTGCCATCTTAGGAAGACAAGGGGCAGCTGAACTCCACGGGCATCTGCTCCAATCCAGTGCCATGTGGAGGTGAAGATCTTGTCACCTGACCCTATCCATTCAGAAGGGGGAAAAACTGGGGTGCGAAGGACCACAGGATCTTGTCCAAGGTCACAGAGGTCATTAGTAATCAAATTCAATGAGGACCAGGGTCCCCGGCAGAAGCTCATCTTTGTTTAGTGAAGTCTCTGGCGTCTACCTTAGTCAACCCATCTCCGGGGTGGAAGCAATAGAGCTTTTGGGTTCGGTCTTGGTTCTGAAGCCACCTTGTGGCTATTTTACTCCTTTGATTTCCCAGCTTCTCCTCTTTCAGAGAGTGGTAGGGGATAGTGATAACCCTTTCTCACCTACCAAGGTTTTGTTGTTAATCAGGGAAAAGAAACTGGCAAATGGGAAAGAAAGGCAACAGCCACCAAGCTAGAGGAAATGCCATGGAGACATGAAACCCGAATGTTATCCGGTAGGAGCTCGAGTGCCTCATTTTCTGCTCTTTCCGCAGGCAAATCCTGGAGGAAGCTAATCAGGCCAGGTGAGAGCCACAGGAGACGAGTGTTCATTAGCACAACATCTCTTGAAGAATCTCGCACTCCCAGTAATGGGCAGGGGATTGTGCAAGCCTGTGTGTGTACACGCTTGTGATGGTTAATATTGATTACCGACTTGACAGGACCTAGCATCACCTAGGAGACAGACCTCTGGGCATGTCGGTGAAAAAGACTTTTAGATGGGGTTAACTGAGGTTGGAAGATCTAATCTAAATGCGGACAGTACCATTCAACCTGTCCATTTACACGGACTGAAGTAGAAGGAGAACGTCAGCTGAGCACTAACCAGCATTTGTCGCTGTCTGCTTCCTCACTGTGGATACAAGGTAAGCAGCTGCCTCACGCTATTATCAAGTTATGGCCACTATGGTGGTTTAAACCCCCAAACTCTGAGCTCAAACCCTTCTTCAGGTTGCCTTTGTCAGGTGCTTTGTCATAGCCATGAGTAAAATAACTAAGAAAATGTCTTAGATAAAGGGTATGGGAAGGGTGAGACCATCCTACTTCATCACTTGTAAAGCGGAGTAGGCGGGGCAGGTAGGAACTCACCTATCAGTCACATCCAAGAGCGACAATACTGTCCACTGCCACAGGCTCAAGCCCTCATCAGCGGCGACATGCCAGACCGTTCGGCTTTGTTCCTTCCCAGTTTTGTTCTCCACCAGCACCAGGGATACATTTCCTCTTAAAGCCCCATGGATAAGCCAGGACATGCGGAGCTGTCAGGGAGAGAAGCATCAGTTAAAATGTTAGTGTTGATTGAAACCCTCAAGTACCCTTCCTGGAGCTCTCTGATGAGGCTTAAAGAACGTTGTTGGAGGCTCACCAGACTCGATCCAGCAAGGGCAGCAGGGTGCCCACTGCCTATTCTTGTTCACTGCTGAAGTTCAAGGATCTGAGCCGGGACCACCAGTGAGCAATTCTGAGGCCTAACTGAAGTTGATGCTATCACCCCAAATTTCACAAGGTTCTACCTCTGCCGTGGAGCAGTGGGGCTCTTCAGTGAGCTTCCTTCAGCACAGCCAAAGATTCTGCCCATGGACTCAACTCACAATGTGACTTAATGTGGGGATTTTTTTTCATTCAATTTCTTTCAATTTATGTATAATAGATTTTTTTTGTATTCCTTCTGATAATTGCAAGTCTTAT
>NW_004949124.1:3613999-3677313 GCF_000317375.1 Microtus ochrogaster | reverse complement strand
CACACACACACACACACACACACACACACACACACCTATATATCACGATCTCTTAATATAGTTATCTTCCCAAACAAGGATGCTGCTTTGCCAAGAGGAAGCTGCAAGCGTATGTTTTTGTTGTGTTATTATGAAAGGTTTCTATGGCACCCTTCCCTAGACGTTTAGAAGGGAATTGTCACTCATCATCTTCCTAAGAAACTTTAAATGTATTCATGTTCAGAGACAGTGCACACCACAGACTGAGGTTTGAGATAATAGAGGTTGTGTCTGATCACAATAATCTACAAACAATGGCTGAACTGTAAAAGAACTCTCCCCCTGCTCAGGTTCTGAATGAAAAAGGTGTCTGGAGGGAGAAAGGCAAAGCACGCTGAGTTCTCATTAGCTATGGCTCTTGGTTTCTCCTGGTGTGAAGAGACACTTCTCTGTAACTCCCAGCCTTCATCTCCTAACCCCTCCCTGGCGGCTGCCTGGCCATGTGACTGAAGAGGACCATGCCACTGGCTACCGCAGTCTGACAGTTCACAGTGTCCTACCTACAAAACCTGTCTCTAACCAAGCCCTGCTTGGACCCCGGGTCCCAGTCTGGTGAGTCTGATTTATAGTCAGTCATAGATAGCCTTTTCACAGATACCTTTCCAAGAGGATGACTACTTGCTTCCAATGAAACCTCCCAAGGTAACTGAATGAATCTGTCAATTTTTTTCTATCCCTACCCAGTTTTCTTGTATATCTGGATGCCATTGATTGGAGAATTTACGTCTACCTTTGGTAATACGAAACTCTCTTTCCTATCGTCTATGGCATGCAGTGTCCTGGTTCAGACATGTCACTCACATGTCTCTCATCTGGCCCCAGAACACAGTGGATCTGGGCTTGTAAAGTCAGACTGCTGCGCCTCTGTGCCCTTGGTGGCTGATGCTACTTACTTGTTCTCTGTACATCTCCACATTTGACTTTCGGGCACACCTAACATGTAGGGTAGCTCAAACTCTTTCTCGTACGGTCCTGGGCCCCAGCTCCTGATGCACTGTTGTGATTTCCACTTCCATGCGAAAGTTCACTCTGGCCTCCCCTTCCCAGCCTAAGTGTCTGCTTACTTATCCATTTGCTTCTGTCCTGGAGGGAGAGGAATTCTTCATTTTCTCCATTGTGTGGTTTCCTGTTCCACTACCTTCTAGGCCCTGCCGTTTCAATTGATCTCCTTCTTTATCCACCATCTCCAAACTTGCTGCTTCCATCTCCTCTGTCCACAAAGGATCAGATCTCACCCATTCCAAAAACAAAAAAAAAATACCTTCTATTTGATTCTTGTAGCTCTTCTGGCTTGTGACCCATTCCTGTACCTCCGCTTAGATGTTCACATATCTAGTCACAGGGAGTAAATGATCTTTCCTTTTTATTCTCTTTTATGCTAGGAAGGGCCTAAAGCCTTGTGCACACCAGGCCAGCACAGTCCCACCGAGCTTCATCTCCATTCTTTCTTCAATCTTTCCCCGACTGGCTTCTCGCTTCAGTTCCTCATTATCCCAACAACAGAAGACCCGCTCTTGCCTTTAGAACCTACCCTCTGAGTCCAGCCATGGCTCCTAAAGGACCCCTTCCTTGCCCTCTCCCCTCTGAAACCTCACGTGGACCTTTGTCGTATCTTTTGCTGCCTGTCATCTGTGACTCAGCTCGACAGCTTTCAATGGTTTCTTATTCTCCACTGGGGGAAAAAAAATCAAGGCAGTCATGGTCCTTTATGATCTAAGGAAATCAACGTGCTAGCTCTTCAGTGAATACTAATGGAGCCCCCGGGCTGTGTCACATGTATGCGACAGAGACGGACGCACAGAGCTTTCTCCATCTTCCCAGCCATACTCTTTAGTTCAATCGGGGCTGGAGGGCGGAAGAGAGAGACACTACAGTGGATAGAGGAGTGAGAAAGGAACCGAGAGAGAGGAGACAGGAGGAGACACGTGCGTGCGTGCGTGTGTGTGTGCGTGCGTGTGTGTGTGTGTGTGTGTGTGTGTGTCTAAGAGAGAGATAGAGATGTGGGGGACTGGCTTGAAGCATTCTTAGACCTCTAAGGAAGTGCATAAGGCTCCTTCATGTCATCGGCCTCTGAGATGATCATCTCCATATTCACAAATACTTAAAATATTTATTGTGGTTCATCCCATGCAACACTTCCCTACTCTCCTATTGGGATATAACTTGGAAGTTAGACTGAAAATAGTGTTATCTGAGAGTGCTGTAGAGCCACTCGGTAGTCCACACAAGAGACACAAGACAATGTAAGACCTTTGGCATTCCCCAGACTTCAGTCACCAAAGCCATTCCTCCAAACTCTAAAGAGTGATGTGTAAATAGAATTAAAACAGCCAAGTAAACTTTCCTTTCCTCTTAATATGGGACCGCTTATATTTATAACAGAAAACACACCTAGAGTCAACATGAAATCTAAGACATGCCGCAGTAGTGGCTGGTTTTCAGAAACAGATAAAGAAAGCTTAAACTAAGATTGAGACCTGGCAGTCAGTGAACCATTAGTAAACGTGCTTGGCACCATTCAATATTCCTTGATCCTTGAGTCTGCAGGGAGATCGTCTACACACGTGTGCTTCCTCAAGACGCAGCGTTCCAGAACCGACCTTCTAAACCGCAGCTACCCCCCCCCACCCGTGACCTCTAGCTTCTGCCTCTGAGCCAGTCTTTGCTGTTTTTCCTTCCTGAGCCTGATCCTTACCCTAGGACCTGCAGTGTTAACCTGGGAACTTGTTAGAAAGGCAGACTCTCTGGGCTGTCTGCAAACTTACTGAATCAGAGTCTGCAGAGAGGTGCTGAGGGAGAGGGCAGCCTCCGGGGCTCTTCCCTGGTGTTTCTATGACTCCTTTACCACCTTTCCAGAATGCACTGGAAGCAACTGCCCTTTGCGTCAGTACTGGCTCTCTCGGGGCTCTTCAAACTGCTCTGGTTTCCTGGCTTGAGGACTAAGGATGAACTGAGAGTCTGTGCTCCGGGGCTGGGGCGCGTTAACTGTGCCACCTCAAGCTTCTCGCCTCACCTCCTCCGAGCCCCACTCCCTTGCCTAGATTCAAATGTTCTTATGGAGCCTGAGTGAGATAATAAATGTGATACCATGAACCGAACGTGAAATCAGTGGTTTTTCAACCCAGGCTGTAAGTTAGAAACACCTATGGAGTTTTCCAAACTGCTAGTGTCTGGGCTCCACTGCAGAGACTCTTGGTTAAGAAGTCTTGGAAGGTTCTGGTTAGGGGTAGGTTTTAAAGTCCCTCCAGGTGATTTTGAGGTGAGACCACCGTGGAGAAGGGACTACTTGATGAAGGAAATAGCTTGGCTCTCCCAGTGAGGGGGTCCATTTTCATCTTAGACTTGAAGTTAGAAGCCATTCTCCATCACCAAGAAATGGCTTTATATGTGTCCACAGTTACCAAAGCAGAACGAGGTGACACTCCAATAGGGGGAGGTCACAGCTCTCAGCAGAGGCCTTCATGGGATGTCACATGGTCTTCCCAGGTGAGACTGAGGATAATTCAGGCAGTGAGGTCCCAGGGCTGAGGCTGAGCAGGACGAGCCTGGGTCAGAATTGTCTCCTTTTCGACCTGCATACCAAGGTCCTTATCACCTTCATTTTTGTGCGTATATGTATGTGTGTTTGTGCATGTATAGGTGCACATGTATGCACAGGCAAGGGTACATGCAGGGCCCAGAGGACAGCTGGAGTGTTGTTTGCTAGCTTTGGTCTTTGTTTTGTTTTGAGACGGAGTATCTCCCTGTTCTGGAACTCACAAAGTAGGCTTGACTGGCCAGCCAGTGACCCATAGGAATCTCTGCCTGTCTCCACATCTCATGGAGGGGATTACAGGAACAAGCCACCATGCAGGGATGCTGAGGACCAAATTTAGGACCTCAGGTATGTGAGACAAATATTTCACCAGCTGAGTCATCGCCTCGGCTCACCAACTTCTCAGTGCCAACAACTGGAGGAGGACTTATGTCAAGACTACCGAGCATCCCATTCAGTCGCTGTATCTAAAAGCAGTAAGATGGTGGTTTAGATAAAGTTTCAAAGCAGACTGTAGGCTGTGGTTCTTCCTAATGATTTACGCTTCTCTTATCCAGCTATAAAGAGCCCCTTGCATGTCACTTGATGTAGATTCTTTAAGCCAACTGTACTCCGTGCAACTTGACAGCAAGTTCCCGTGCCCATGGCAGGCACAAAACATTCTTGGAATTTAATCTTAATACTTCTTTCTGTCTGGGTGGCTTATAGGGTATGGAGTCATTTTCTTTATTTTTTTAATTTAATTTTATTTAAATAACTTATACACCAACCTCAGTTTCCCCTCCCTCCTCTCCTCTCATTTTCCATCTACCCCACCTCCCCTTCTACCCCCTTCAAAGAGGGATGGGCCTCCCATTGGAACAAAGCATGACACATCAAGTTGAGGCAGGACCCAGCTCCTCCCCTTGTATCAAGGCTGAGCAAGGTAATCCAGCATGGGGAACAAGTACCCCAAAGTCAGCCAAATGTCAGGGACATGTCCTGATCTCTCTGCTAGGAGCCTTACAAACAGACCAAGCTATACAACTGTCGCACACATGCAGAGGGCATAAGTTGATCCCACAGAGGCTCCCTAACTGTTTGCTCGGAGTCCATGAGCACCCATGAGCTCAGGCCTGCTGTCTCTGTGGGTTCACCATCATGACCTTGATCCCCCTGGTGCATATAATCCCTCCTCCCTTTCTTCAGCAAGTGCTTGGCTGTGGATCTCTGCATTTGCTTGCGTCAGTTACTGGATAGAATATCTCGGATGGCAATTAGGGTAGTCACCAATTTGAGTACAGTAGATGGCCAGTTCAGGCACCCTCTCCACGATTGCTAGAAATCTTAGCTAGGGTTATCTTTGTGAGTTCCTGGGGGCTTCCCTGGTTTTTACCTAACCCCCAAATCTTTTCCATCAAGATGTCTCTTTGGTTACTCTCCCTCTCCATCCTGCCTCCAACTTACCTCCCACACCCAGCCAGCCCAACCTGCTCCCTCAAGTTCCCATTCCTCCATCCCCCTCCCCTTGTCCCCATTTTACCGGGGAGTTCTCTTTTATTTCCCCTTCCCAAAGCATGACACACCCATGCATGCCACTTTTGGTCCTCCTTGTTATGTAGCTTCTCTGAGGTTGTGACTTGTAGGTTGGTTATCCTATACTAGCTCTACTACAGAGCTGTAGCAATAAAAACAGCTTGGTATTAGCATAAAAAAGACTTGTAGATTAATGGAATTGAATAGAAGACCCCGACCTAAATCCATACACCAAACACACATCTAATTTTTGACAAAAAAGAAGCCAAAATTATACAATGAAAAAAGAAAGCATCTTCAACAAATGGTGCTGACATAACTGAATGTCATCATGTAGAAGAATGCAATTATATCCATATCTATTGATCTGCACAAAACTCAAGCCCAAGTGAATCGAAGGCCTCAGCAAAAATCCAGTTATATTTAACCTGATAGAAGAGTAAGTGGGAAGTAGTCTTGAACATACTGGCATAGGAGACTACTTCCTGAACATAATACCAGTGGCACAGAAACTGCAATCAACAATAATAAATGGGACCTCCTGAAACTGAGAAGCTTCTATAAGGCAAAAGGACACAGTCAATAAGACAAAATGACAGCCTACAGAATGGGAAGAGATTTTTCACCAACACTACATCTGACAGAGGGCTGATCTCCAAAATACATAAAGAACTCAAGAAACTAGACATCAAAATACCAAATAATCTAATTAAAAATGGGGTACAGACCTAAATAGAGAATTCACAAGAGAGGAATTTCAAATGCCTAAAAGACATTTATTTAAGGAATTGCTCAACATTCTTAGTCATCAGGGAAATGCAAATCAAGACGACTCTGATACACCATCTTACACCTGTCAGAATGACTAAGATCAAAAACACTGATGACATCTTATGCTGGAGAGGATGTAAAGTAAGGGGAACACTTCTCTACTGCTGGTGGGAAGGAAAACTTGTACAGCCACTTTGGAAATCAATATGGTGAGTTTTCAGAAAATTGGGAATCTATCTACTTCAAGACCCAACTATACTAATCCTGGACATATACCCAAAGGGTACTCAAACCTATCACAAAGACATTGCTCAACTATCTTCATAGCTGTATTATTCATATTAGCCAGAACCTAGATGCCTCTCAACTGGAGAATGGGTAAGGAAAATGTGGTCCAGTTACACAATGGAGTATTATTCAGCTATAAAAAACAATGACCTCATGAAATTTGCAGACAAATGGATGGAACAGGAAAAATATCATTTTTAAGTAAGGTAACCCATACCCAGAAGGACAAACATGGTATGTACTCACTCATAAGTGGATATGAGGAGTGAAGAATGGAGTCATTTTCTAGTTGACTTTGAATGCCTGAAAGTTGCATTCTGCATTTTCCCGCAGAATGTCTTATTTTTATACCTACATCCCCCAACTCATGGAGGTATTACCCCAGCTTGTTGTGGTTTGAATATAAAAGGCCTCCTCCCACCGCAAACAACTCACGTATCGAATGCTTGGTGCTCAGTCAATAGACATAATCACTGGGGGAAGTGTAGCAGGAACATTGACTTCATGAATGAATTATTTGTGTGTGATGGCCTCATTGGGAGAGGACAGAAAGTAGGAGGTGGGGCCTGGTTAGAGCAAGTGTGTCACTGGGGGTGTGCCTTGAAGGGTGCATTGTGTCCTGGACCCTCGCTACATCTCCTCTTTGCTTCTTGGTTGCCATAGAGAGGACAGCTATCCCTTGCCATGCCCTTCCTCTATAATGTTTTCATCTGGCCACGGATCGCCATGAATAGTGTCAGTTCATAGACTAAGACCATTGACATCCCGAGCCAAAAAGAATCCTCTGTCGTTATTTTTTGCAGGTTATTTTCTACAGCCACAAAAGTTTGGCTACTAGGTACCCACTTTTCACAAAAAGAATCTGGGGTAGAGAGAGGTGAAGTCAGTCACCCACGGACACTAAACACAAATGCCGCAGCTCAGAACACTCCACCCTGCCTGTATGCATTCTTTCTACCACACAATGCTGCACATATGTGTAGTATGTCAGGGCAATCCTTAAAGCTTTAGGAGCTTAGATTCTTGCTTCATGAATCATGGTTCTTGCATCAACGACGTTGGCATCCCCTGGGAACTTCCTACAAGTATGGGGTCTCCCACCCCAACCCGGCTTAGCTGAACTGGAATCCCTATTTTAACAAGATCTTATCTGAAGACTCTGAGATAGGAGGCATTAGGGAGACAGTGAATTTTAAGCCATGACTCACCATTGTCCCTGTCGGCCAATTAGTGGTATATGCGTGTTTACACAAGCATGCGGAATCTTGCATAAATGTAAATTTATAAAAAAAAAAAACCCCACCTGTTTAAGCTTGTAACAATATATTCTTTTTAATCCTTCTGGATGTTTTCTAATAGATACATGGCATAAGCGGCAGCTTCTGACTAATAAACTCCTTTGCATGCAGACAGCGAGTGAGACAAGTGAACAGAGGCGCCATCGGGGCTGTGCCACCAGCAGTTATATCTCCTGGCTCCAGCTGGCCCTTTCACCAGGGCCGTTTTTCCCCTTGCCTCTGGGTGGGGCCTGATAGACTTCCCAATTATGTGGTACCAGTGTTTGTCATTTTATTAATTAAAGTTCTGTATGTAAAGCAGGCCCAGCATTGTGGCTAGGCCTAATGCTATTATTTCTCTATGGCCCTTTTCCTCCTCCAGAGGTAATTGCCGCAATTTTATGTCTAGAATGTGGCCCGCGTTTGCTATGCATACCCCATGTCTGCTTCAGAACAATCCCTTCAACTCATAAGGAAAAGAAATCGTAGTAGAATTTAGGCTGAAAGATTCAATGGCAGCAAATATTGTTCATGCTGCCTGCAGCGTCCACACCCCTCCCCTGAAAATGGAAAAAAAAATGCGTGGGGAGGGGATTTTTATAGCTTTTCAAATTACCAAAGGGCTGTGGGAGTTCCCACTATTAGAGCCCCGAATCAAGGAAGGATGCTTCACTGTGCATTTCACAGAAGTAGAGGGAAACACACTCTACTAGACAAAGATGTGCAAAGATGAACTTGACTGGAGTGTGACCAGGTATTCTAAATGTTCCCTGCATCAGGGGTCATGTGACCGAGAATAGATGCCCAAGACTAGAGTAGCTATCAGGGGCACTGGGTGCAAGCTGTCAGGTTTGAATGTGAATTCTCTCCCCTAGACTCGTGTATTGAGCTCTGGGTCTCCAGATGGTGTGCTGTTTGGGAAGCGAGGGGAGCCTTCCAGACATAGGGTGTAGCTAGCAGAGGCAGGACAACAGAGGCTGGCCTTGAGGGTTCCAGGTTGGCTCTGCTTCTGGCTTGAGCTCTTCCTGATCCACAGAGATATGAGCAAGCCGCCTCACGCTCCCGTGGCCACTACGGGTGACAAAAGCCCCTCCTACCATCACAATTATCACTGTACCTTTCTCACCCTGACGCTGCAGGCTACAAGAAAGACTCTCTCCCTTAACATTTTCCTGTCACATATTCTGTCACAACAGTGAGAAAAACAGCTAACACAGTGCTCAGGGCTCTTCTCCAACCTAAGATAGCAGAAGAAATTCCAGGCATGAACTTATAATTTTAAGAATTTCTTGATTTCAGTGTGGCATCCCATTAACTTGAACTGAGAATATTGACTCCTGGCAAAAATCCACTGTTTTCTGTTCTCCATCTTCTAATTCACCTGGAGAAAGTAAACATCAATGCTCTATAAATAGCCTAATGGAAAAATCAGCCCAAAACAGCAAGAGGCTGGCCAGATGCAGATTTTTTTTCTGATAGCAGACAAAATATGATGTTGGCAAGTACTTGCAATAATAGGCATTTAAGAATTGCTGGATTCCTGGCTACTTAGGAGGTTTAAAGATCAAAATTCTTCTTGAAAACATTGTTAGGGACCACCACAGACAGGGACTTTTCAGATTGTTTTTCATGTAGATTGCTCATAAAAAAAAAAAACAAACCAACAACCTGGGATCCCTGGATAGTAAGGCTATGAAGTCACAGATATTTGCTTTTCTTATTGTATTTTTTTTGATAGGGTTTCTCTGTAGCTTTGGAGCCTGTCCTGAAACTAGTTCTTGTAGACCACTCTTGTCTTGAACTCACTGAGATCCATCTGCCTCTGCCTCCCTAGTATTGGGATTAAAGGCATGTTCCACCACCAATAAAAATTATTGCTTTTTTATTCCCCCCCCTTTTTAGAGTGAACATCTACAAAATTTGATAACTGGGACAAAAACTTTAAAATTAACTTAGGATATATAATTATTAAAATCAAGCTTATGAGGAGGAATACTGATGTATGAGCAACAAGAACAAGCAAAGAGAGAAGACCCCAAATTTATATAGCTCTTTAATTGTCTCTGTGTCCAGGTCTTTGTTTCCCCATTTGGAAGTGTATCAGTCTTGGGCAATTTCATCCGCCTTATTCATGCTTCATGGTATTTCCCTAATGCTCTCAAATGAGCATCACACACCTTTATAATCAGAAAAATAAACGCTATATTTAGAAAGGCATAGGAAGGACTCTGCTGACAAAGTAGGAACAAAAAGTTCTCTTTACCACCTCAGAAAAGGGCCAGTGCTCTCAGCTGAGCTGTGGGCTTTGTGAGGGCCCCCGAGAGAGAGGGAGGAGGTGGCAGAGCAGAGGCACTGGTTCAGAGACAGTGACATGTCTTTTACTGTCGTGGCATTTCATTTGTATTTTAATAAACAAAGCTTGCCTGAAGATCAGAAAAGTAAAACAGCCACATTGGCTAGTCTTACAGACCAGACAGCAATGACACAGACCTTTAATCCCAGGAGCCACAATGACACACACCTTTAATCCCAGGAGCCACATAGCTTGCCATAGGAACCAGGCGGTAGTGGTACACGCCCTTAATCCCAGAACTAGAGAGGATTGTAAAATGGGAGGAGACAGCTCTCAGTCTCATTCTGAGATTCCTGGAGGCAGGATCGCCATTTCAGACTGAGGTAAGAGCCAGTAGCTGGCTGCTTTGCTTTTCTGGTCTTCAGAAATTGAACCTCAATTTCTACCTCTGAGTTTTTGTTAATCATGCTTCGTTTTACTTATTATAGAATATCTCAGAGCCTCAGGGTCTTTGAGAGTGGGGTCAGTTGGTGGTGCTGTCCTTGCAGGGATTTAATCAGATTCTGAGTCCCTGGCTCAGCTTAGCAAAGATATTTGGTAAATGTTGGGTTTATTCTCCTGTGTTAGAAAGGGCAGGTAGGAAACCCAAGCTAGAGATATAGCAAGCAAAGGCACAGAACAGGGTGAAAAGAGTCTGTGTTCAGGGTTTTAGGGTTTTTTTTTCCCTCCTAGATTCTTTAGAGATTTCTCTTTCCATTCTTCTCTTTCTATTTTATAGAAAGAGGATGATCTTTTCTTCAAGAATATACTGGTATGATTTCTGACAAACAGCTTCCTCTGAGCCACAGTTTCTCTATAAATTTTAGAGACAATGCTGGGAGACAGACCTGTAATCCTCCTCCGGGGAGCGGGGTTGAGTGTAGGTAACATTTCTCCAACCTTCATGGACAGCTGTTGGGAAGACTGTGACCTCAAGGAAGTGTGTGCGTGTCTATAGACCCAGAGTTCGGATGGCCTAAAGGTATTATGAATTATGTCCGAATGGACTTGTAATGGCTGTTGATTACTTCAGCCAATTAGCATGTCTCCTGGCAGAGCTCAACACATCACAGCGAGGAGCTGACAGAATGCTGGTCTCCAGTTTCTTAGCTCCGTGTGCTGAGGTAAGAATTACTTCGTCTCACAAGTCTCCATAGACCTTTATTTGTTAGGTCTCTGAGACACAAGGAAGAGGCTTTTCGTAGCCCCTCTCCTTGAGGGGCTGTGTACTTAATTAATTAATTAATTAATTATTGATAAAGTGGGTTTTCTCAGCATGTTCTGGCACTATTGCTAGTAGAACAATTCTCACAACCTGCCCACACATTGCTGATGGCCTGAGGGGAGAAGAACACAGTGGGATTTAGCAGGGATCTTTCTTGCATCCGACGACGTGGCAGGAAGAGGGGGAAGGGCCATAATTGCCTCCATTCATTATAGCATCGTGAGGACTACAACATTGGTTCTCCTCTGATGGTATCAACAGTCTCACACAGCCGGTAAAGCAGGTATTTTTCCCGCCCCCCGATTTGGAGGCATGACGTGCCAGAGGTCAGATGGGTCCTCGGTGATGCAGCGATGGGATTTAAACCCACGTGACCAACACTGAATTCAGCAACCTTGGAGTGTTTAGAGATCTGACATTGGACCGACCTGGTTTAGGCCACAAGGCAGCAGACTGACCTTGGGCAAGACATTCAACTCTCTGAGCCCCAGTTTCTACATCAGGAAATGGTCACACCTCTTACCAGTTTGTCCTGATATTGAGGCAATGGAAGTAAAATGCTGAGCACAGGAGCCAGCTGGGTACTAGGGGACCAGGGTTTAGAAGCACATCCTGAGCTAACTTTACATACACTAAGAGTCCCTTCCCCTAGCCTGGCTGAGGGAGGGTTTCTGTCTCATAGGTGCAAAGGATGAGGGTCTCTGAAGGCTCTAAGGTGTTTGACTTGCTTTTAGGGTAACACAGATGAGTGACACACAGAAACACAAAGACTGGACCCTGTTTACTGAAAGCAAACTTCTTCTCTTTCCTATGAAGCAAGCACTCCAGAAAGAGTCCCAGGATCTTCTGTGAGGTTGCCCCTCCCCACTCCAAGCAGGGTTAGGATCAATGCTTGCTGGCTCACCCCTGTTGACTCTCCAAACCACAGAATCCCTGTTCTGCTAGCCACTGGCTCCACACTCCCAATAGATGTCTGTGAGCTAAGTAGTCCAAGCAGTCAAGCCCACAGAGCCAGCCTTCTTCTTCATATGTAGAACAGAGAAGATCCGTTCACTCCCAGGGCCAGTGTAAGGCAGATGGAGCAGCTCTGATCTCCCTGATGTACAATGGAGTCTCACTACAGTGATGCCTTTACGGGATAGTTGCTTTTGGAAACCTAAAGGAGGGCTTTGTATGCTAGGCACACACCGTGGGCCTTCAGAAAAGCCATTTGGCAAGTGCCTCCAGCACCACTCCAGTCCCCTCTCCTACCTCCCCAAAGCAAAAAGCATTTGCCTATTGAAGGCTTTCTGAGATTAGTGTCTCCATCCCTGGGGGTGCTGCTCCATACAGAGCCAGCTGAATCTCCCCGGGCACAGGAGACAGTGTGTCTGTGGGATCTGGGGAAGGGGAGGCAGCTACCTGAGGCTCCTCCCATGCTGCTCTGACTTACTTCAGATGACTGCACCATCCTGTAGGAGCCAGAGAGGCCTCATACTTCCTGCTGAGCTCCAACTCATGCTCTCCTGGACAGAGAATGCATAATCCAGATGGATGCCATAGATCCAGCTTGTGCTCCTCACCCTAGTCCCAGGGCAGAAGGAAGGTGTTTTCCAAATGGCTTTCCCCAAAGATACTGAATATGCAGAAAGCATCAATGTGAGTGTGTGAACAGCCCCTGGCTAGACCAGTGTGTTTGCTCCTAACTGAGGCAGAGGTTGAAGCCTGGGCACTGGGATGACGTCTTCCTGAGATGAGGAACTGCATCTGTAGAGACCTCTGAGCATCAGATAAGATGTGGCTGGATACCCACAGGAGCTCTGCCTCATGGGTATCTCGGTCCTCTGATACCAGACTGGAAGGACTCGTGCGTGGTGAGAGGGAAGGAGGTGATATTACCCTCCAGTCCCTTCTAGATAGTGCTAGTCCCTAATGGGCTTACAAGAGGAGTTCTCCCTCGACCATAAAGTGTTTGTGCCACACTGCTTGGCCACACAAGAACAGAGGTGGGGCTCGGGTAGACCCTGCTAGGGATCAGCTCTTAAGTAGGGACGATGGGTGAGCAGAGGCGGGAGAAGGGTGGAACTTTCCTCTTCGTGGGACCTGTGTGGGTTCTGGAAATGGAAATTTAGAATCAAGTTTAAGAGGCCTTGCAGCTGCTGTTTTCCTTCCCATCAGCTGACACTGGCTAGACACATAAGGCTAAGACCAGGCCACAGACAGGGAGCAAATAGCATAGGAACCCCATGAGGGAACAGTGATGCCCCTATTACAAACAGAGTGCTGTTCCTTCTGCCTCTACAAGTGAGAATCCCTCTGGTGGGTGGTGGAGCTCCGGCTAGGCAATTGTGATGCCAGGCATATGGTGGCTCATATCAGCCCCCTCTAAGCTAAGAAGATGTCATCTATTCCACAGGGCAGCATGACGCTCAGGATCAGGAGGTCTGACCATTGGTCTTGACTTATTGTGTTGCTTTGGGGCTGTGGTATATTTCTTTTCTGTCTTGCTAAGAAGAGTTTTTCCCTCTCTGGGGCAACCTGGTGTGTACTCTAAACTAGATCATGGGTGGAGAAGACTCTGACATGGACATGCATAGAATCTGCTCTCGGCTCTTCCTGTACATTGCCTTGTCTGTACCCTGTTTGGGCAGAGGCTGCGGAAGTAGAGCCCCCACTGTTTTAGTTTTTCCTCTGCATCAAGCCTTCAAGCCTCTTTATTCTTGGTTTCCTTTTTTCTTTTGTTGCATTTCCATAGGAGGTTTGTTTTGCCATGAAGTTTGAGAAACTGAAAACCCAGGCATTAGGAGAGTCCCCATGTATTTCCTTTCCTGTCTGCTCAGAAGGACATGGGGGCAGCTTTGCTTGAGTCTGGTCAACATTGATGAGTCTCACGCTGAGACGCCATTGAAGGAAGGGCTCCATGTATGGTCACCAGATAAGACTTTAAAAATCTAAACAATTGATGGTCTCTTGCAGCCCGCTTTTCTCTTTCCCATCAGCTGACACTGTCTAGGCACATAAGGCTAAGACCAGGGCACAGACAGGGAGCAAATAGCATAGGAACCCCATGAGGGAATGGCAATTTCCACCGTTTCTATGGGACAATCACTATAGGGTATCTTTTCTTAGTGGGGTGTGGACAGAGCTTGAAAGATGGCAGAAGGGAATTTGCCATGCCGGTCTTCTTTCCCACATCTGTCCAGGTCACATTTGCCAGTCTTAAAGACACAGAGTGTGGGTCTCCATCTCTTTAGGGCAGAGAGCCCACATAGACATGGCAGAATCCCACAGAAGACCTTCTGTTTGAGCTTAGCGGCCACAGCAGCGAATTAAAGTTATTATCATCATTATTATTTTCATCCCTTGGGCTGACCTCGGGATGGAAAGGATGTGTTCCAGGTTACCTTTGGGTATATGCATGCATGCATGGGTATGCATGCATGAGTGTGTGTATGCGTGCACATGCACATGTGCGCATGAACACAAGTGCATATGTGTATTTGCATGCACTCACATGCACTTGGATATAAGGACAGAGCTGCAGTTCTGGCGAGGTCAGCAAACCAGCAGTTGGGAACTGACCCCCACAAGAGCTGGTGTATCACATTCATCTTCCTGGGTCCTTCATACTCCTGCAGCCCATGAAGGAAAAACTGCTCCCGTGTTTGAGGGCGGAAAGGAATGAGAGAAACCTACTCTCTCCTGCCCCAGGTCTTCTTCTGGCCAGAGAACATGGCTTAAAATATTCTAGTCACAGGCAGGCTATTCAAATAAAACAGAATTTCAAACCGCACAGGGCTTGTTGAGAGAGTCAGCCTTTCAGGATGTGTGAAAGGCTGGGGGAGGGGTGGGACAGCCCCTGCCCCTCTCTTGTCCTGCTCTGTATTAGTAGCAGCTGCAAGGCTAGACACATCAGAATGTCTCAAAGCCAAGTCAGACTGGAGCAGGCCTGATGGCATGCAGGCACATGAAAGCCACGGCAAGGCTTCCCTCCCCCTTGGCAACTTTAATTATTTGAACCGGAGCTCAGTGGAATAAAAATAAAAATAAAATAAAAATCAGAATATATTGTAAGTGGCTCCCCAGTTTCCTGCAGAGAATTGCTTGTGGCAGGGAAGAGGAACCGAAAAGGGCCACACTGCTCTCTCTGTTTGTGGCTGGGCTAGGCAGGGGTCTTTAAATATTCATGCCTTATGTGCAGCTGTGCAAAGAGCACAAGGAGTAGTGCCTATGGTAGTGGCTGGGCAAGAGAGGTAGCCGTAGTGACTGTAGGTAGCTAGAGGGAGGGCATGGGAGGCATCTGGAAAGCTCTAGAAGCTGGGTTGGCACAAGGCCCAGCTGGTTTTGTTGGCCATGTCTTCATTGTTGGTGGGGCATCTGACCTGGTTCTATACGCTTTTCCAGCCCCTCTGTTTCCCCCATCTCTGTTTCTGCTCCACCGTTTCTGTCTTCTTTCCTGACTTATGTTTCTATCTGGTAAGATATCCTGTTTGTGGTGGAAGGTATTGGGGGATGCTCTGTGTGCATTCAGGATGGATTTTGCTCACCATTGGCAGGAACATCAACAGCCCTCCACCCCCGCCCCACGTCCTCCCCCAAAATCTCATGATCCAGTGCCAACAACTATATTATCAAAGATGAAGACTGAAGATGCAGAGACCTAGTCTCAGTGACATCTTTTAGGAAGTCAAAAGTGAATCCCAAGAAACCTTATTTGCCCGTTTCCCAAGTGAATACAAGGGGAGAAACACAGACTTAATAGTCAGCTATTTCTAGGTTTTGAGGGAAATTTGTCAGAGGACGTCAGTTCTCTGTGGGAATCCACTGATGGGTGTGGGGTGTCTGGAGAGAAGGTACGCTACACTAGGCATCAGTCCTGAAGTCCAGATCAACCAGGCTATCAGTCCCTATGGATCTGTCCCTCATTGGGAACATCCCTCATATCTCTATCTAGCATTTAACCCTTTGTTTATTTTTACTTTGTGTGCTTTGGTGTCTTTCCTGCATGTAAGTCTGTGTGAGGGAGTCAGATTTTGGAACTGGAGTTAGAGACGGTTGTGAGCTGCCATGTGGGTTCTGGGAATTTAACCCCTGGGTCTTCAGGAAGAGCAGTCAGTGTTCTTAACCACTGAGCCATCTCTCCAGCCAGCATTTAGTAGCCCTCTTAATCTAGGGAAGCCTTTTCAGGAGATATGAGGTGACAGACCCGAGTCAAGCTCATGGCCTTCCACAGCAATGTGACATTGGTGTCCCTGCTATTTGATCACAGTTACCTGGGAGAAAGAAATCCACTTCGTACCTTCTGCACTAAGGATTTGGGTATAGTGAATGACAGATGTTATAAACCTGGACACACACATTTCTGCTGGGTTCTTTGCCCTGCCCCCCAACAACAACACATTGCTCTTAATGCTGGGAGCCCAGCAACCCCAGATGATCGACAGTGTGGAAAGCTGGCTGTGAAGTCATGGTAGCATACACATACACAGACATGAATGATGTGAACGTGGGCACGGGGACCCACTCCTTTCCTTCCTTTGCGCCTGCCCAGCCAAGTTCTGGAAAAGGGCAGGAAACAACAGAAACCGCCTAGAGCAAATCCAACTGAAGGAAAAAGAAAGTCAAGGAAAACTGGCACAGCTATTGATCAACTCAAAGGTTATCACAGAAGTGACAGAATATTAGGAAAATATCGCTTAGCTTTGACATTTCTTCCTCTGAAATCAGGCGCGTGTTAAACCCAGCAAAGAATAAATTTAAAGACCAAATGTTCCTAAGGAGCCTCCTGTCCTCTCAGGGGGGCCAGCCATCTGTCTTCATTCAGGTTTCCTCCCAAGCAACCTTCCCCTCTACCTGCCTGCTCTGAGACATATCACCAGTGGCCATCTAATCCCACCATCTGCCCCAGATACCAGGGTTTCTCCAATACAATTTGTTTTAATGAATCTATTTATTTCTGCCCAGACTCCTTCCAAAAAAGAAGTTAAGGTGGCTCAGAGATATACAGCCTGCAAGAGGACATGGGCAGAAGAGAGGAAGCAAGAGGGGTCACTTGCATAGCTGTAAGGTTAGGCAGCTATGAACACATGTGTTTGCTTGCTAAGTCTCTGCTTTAACTATTCATTTGATTAAAAATCATTCGTATGCGTCTGTTCTTTGTTTTATGGTTGAGTTTTTGTTTGACAAGAATCCTGGAGGGTTTGAATCTGGGCCCTTAGCAAGGGGAGTCTTGCGTACTTCTGCCGGCTAAAGCTTTCCTTCCTGGGATTTTTACCAGCCGGAAGAGGATGCAAGCCTGCTTAGCTTTAGAATAGCTACAGCCTGGGAGGAAACATGCCACCTAGAGGGTGCATAGCTAAAACTAAGTCGCGCGGGAGTTTCTTTTGCGGATTTCCACAAGAAGATGATTGGCTGAGTAAGGCTTTCTGTGGTGTGCAAGATGAAAGTGTAGGAGCCAATGGGGTGTGCAAACGTCCCCAGGTATGGTCTGTCTTCTGTGTCTCACGTCTGGCAGAAACCAGGCTCCTTGTGTTTACACAGGTTGCCAGGCACTGTAGTAGCAGTATGACTATAGTACTGTCTTTGCTCCTCTGGCCTCCTAAGCCCCTTACATGTCTTAACCTGGTCAATCCTCATCTATGTGGGCTAGCCTAGATACAGATAATAGCATCTCCACTTTCCAGGTAAGGAAACTGATGTCTCAAAGGTCAGTTAGCTGCCCAGACAAATGGTACAGGAAGTCAGAGTGGAAGCTGTCTCAGATACAGGTCCTTGATGGGGAGTACACTGAGCTATTGTGTGTATGGGGGAGTCTTACATGCATTTCTTGGCCCGTGGACACTATGACTCATATGTTAAAGAACATGTCACCAGACCTCAAGGCCTCATACTCAAGAGACAACAGCTTCAGGAATCATTTGTTGTATCTGACAAAATGCCATTGATGTCTTAGGAAAGCAATGTGCTGTTCAAAATGCATTATAAGAGCTTGATATTTTGAAAACGGAATTTAAAAAAAGATTTGGGAATCCTATTACTCTTTTCTACTGTGCCTATTATAAGACATATTTTTCTGGGTTTGCTTAAATCAAGGTCCTACTGCAAAAAGTGTGGTGCAGCTGGGTGTAGATGGACATTAAGACTCTGTGCTGACGGGTCTTCACCGTGTGTGCAGATGCAATGTGCATATAACATGGCAGAAACCGCTCTCCTGTCTTCTCGCAGGAGCATGCTAAGTCCAGATACCCAGGCTACTTTCTTATTCTGTTTTGAATCACCTGGAATTGACCAAGGGACGGGAATAGAAGTCAGGGACCTAGAGGACTCCAGACACTTGCCTCACAAGGAGAGTTCTTCATCGGGGCAGGGAACGTCGCACTGGTCATGGTTGCACTTTCAGAAGTGAGGGCGTCAGTGGTGCTGAGCAATAGGACATGGCCTGGGGAGGGAGGAAAAGAGTTTCAGCACTATGCACTGAGGGGTGCGGTTAGTTGACCGTACAGGGTTCTGAGTTAGCCTATCTTTGAGGATGCTGGCTTCTTGACTACAGAGGATAAGCACCTCAGCTAAGTCCTTCATTCCAAACTGCCTAGGAGGTCCCCGCACCATGCACTTGGCTGTCACATTTCTACATTCTCAAAGTCATCAGCCAGGAGCAGTTGGATACAGGCTGGACTCCCCGGACCCCCTCATGTGTGGTTTCCACAGTCCTTGCCTTCCAGTAGGCTCATGACCTTCGTTTTCCTCACCCTGCTCCAGGGCCCAGGTCATCCTGTGGCCCATGCCCTTCCCAGGGAAGCTAATTTCTTGCCTTTCCTCGGTATCACTTGGCCTGAAAATCTGGGAGATGATGAAATGCCCATCATCTTGGTGGGAGGAAGAAAACTGTCTAGCTCTCTAGGAACTACGGTGCTATGGAGATGGGAGCTCCCATCTTTCCAGTGGTCCACAAAGACCCAAACATGTCTCTAGTCCTTCGTTTCTATCTTCTTTCATCTCTTAGTAAAGTTTGATATAAAATTGCTGCCGAGTAATGAATGTGGGTGGGTCCAGAGCAGAGCTGTCTCTACAGACCAAAGATATCAAAAAGCTCATGACAAAAGAGTTGGGGTTGGACAGATGGACAAAGATCAATCAGTCATATGTACTGCACTTGTAGGGAACTTACAAGTGTACACAACATCATAACCATGGATAGGATTTATGAAAATGTAGCTATGTCCTGGGGCTGAGGACAAATGGCCTGAGATTTAGAACTGTTGGGACAATGAGGTCCACTACTGGAGAGGTGGTGAGATCCCTATCATTGGATATATCCACCATGACTAGGTAATCTTTGCAGGTGGAGAAATCAAAGTGGGAGCAGGTATATAGGGCATGTGGGTCCCACCCTTCTCAGCTGCTTCTGCAGATAAGGAACAAAGGTGCCAGTAACATGAAGTAAGGAGGGTAGAAGAATAAGGAGCTCCTGGGCCCTTCCCATCAAGTGAGTGGCCTCTGTGGAACTCCACTCTGGCTGCAGTGACTCAGCCTTCCGTGTAACAGGGCCACTGTGCAAGCGTCCTAGCCCAAAGCCAACTGTGTCTGCTGTAGCCAGGTCCGAAGAGGGCAAACAGAGACACTCAGCCTCTGGGGTCCATCACGGTGGACCTGAACACCATCCTCACACACATTCCTGCTAGCGTTTCTTAAATAACCTTCAAGGTGTGTAATGTTTGCTTGGGGAGGGAGGGGTTTTGGAGAGGGTGTCTCCACCTAGAGAGGGCATATGCAAAGTAGGAAGGATGTAGATATAGCCTGGTCCCCAGCCCCATCCTTCCTAGAGGGGGGCACATGAGCCTGTCTCTGCCTAGTCCTTGGCAATGGATCAAGACTGAACTGTGGCTGAATGGTAGAGCCAGGTTCTCTTCAGCCAGACTAGTTTTACTGATCTTCTGTTTCTAACCCCTTCAGCTGGTATCTCTGGGTTGGTATCAGCCATCTCTGATGAAGGTGGGCATGCCTTTCTGGCACTGAGCAGGGATAATGCTGAGAAAGACTCCAAGGAGGGGAAGGCAGTTATCACCAGCTGAAGTTGGTGGGAGATGTCTGAGGAGCCTGGGCCACAAGAAATAACCCAGCTATGGAGTGAGGTTCCCAGGGCACAGCCCAGGCAGGTGATATAAGGTCTCCCTGTCTTTCCAGGCACAAAGGGGGCTATGGCTTTCTCTATTTCCCAATGCATTATGCGTCTGACCCTTGGTAGGACCTCAGCATTAAATAAAAGATTGGTTTTATTGGGATTATTACTGCTGGTTTTCAGCTAATTCCTCATCAAAGCTCTACATCTAAGTAATAAAAGGGGACAATGAGTTTGGACATGTTCAATAATTCTAGAGCTCAGGAAAGGATGAAGAGGAGATCAGGGGTGAGCATTCCAGATCAGCTAAGAGTGAGCATCCCAGGTTAGCTTTGGGTGTGAGCATCCCAGGTCAGCTTCGAGTAGAATACTGCACATGAGGAGATGCCTCGGGGTGCTAGGTCAGGATCCTATGTCTCTTATCTATCTACTTTGACACTGGGGTGGACACCAGGGAGAAGGAAAGAGAGGGTGGTACCTTGGTGGTCCTGGGAATGGGCATCCTTTAGGGTTCTCACTTGCCACCGGGGTATATGGGGTGAAAGTGGACCTTGGGTCCAGCCACAGAAGCCATCTTCAAAGTTACAGTAAAAACCAGCAGGAAGTTTACCTGTGGAGAGATTGTGGAACACCATCATTACCAGTACACTAATGGCAAACCATGCTAACACAAAGCAAATTAGCCAGGGATGAGCAAGTTATCCTCATCAATGGTGGCCACCCAATGAGAAGAGCGACTCCGATCTCCCTCACCCCCTCTCGTTTGTGTGTGTGTGTGTGTGTGTGTGTGTGTGTGTGTGTTGGTTAGTGATTCTCTGATCCCTCTTTATAAGTGAAATGGTGATAATAACTCCACAGCTTGGTCTTATATATGACAAGGCAGAGGCTCAGAAATGCTAAACAAATTCAAACAGTCAAGAGTCATCCCACTGGGACTAACTAGAACCCATGTTGTCTGCTTCTCAATTCCATACTCTTAATGCTGACCCACTAAGAACATGGCCCAAGAGAGGACAATGTATAGACAGATAACATACATCTGTAATGGTGGACACGATGACAAGAGTGTGGCGGTGGCCAAGGGAGTACTAACTGGGGGAGGGGTGGCTGCCTTGAATTTCTTAAATTACCCCTGTCTGCACAGACATATAGTGTTCAAAATCTTCCACTGGCCCCATTTTGCTGGCAGTAAAGTGAAGCCATGGGCCGAGTTCTGTGCCATTGGTTAGATGGGTGGAAGTTGGGGTGTCTCATATGGCTCGAATCTGGGAAAAGCCTTGGAGTTAACGTCAGTCTCCATCTCCCTTCCTTTGCTGTCAGTGGCTTTTACTCCTGAGTAAGCCTCAGTCAGCCTGGGTCCCTGAGGTCCCGCCCACCTCAGTGCTCATGGGACAGGCGCTCTTAATGTTGGTTTAAGCAGCTGATGTTTGGGGAAGCCTCATCCCAGTGACATCACCTAGGCAAGCCTGCTTAAATAATCCAGTTAAAGTGGCCTCTATATCGCCTGAAGGTTCAGCAGCAGGGGGCCCATGGTCCTTCCCATTGCATCAGCTTTCTATGGCATATATTTCCCAGGGTGCCCCAGAAATGGGAGGAAAGAGACCTCGCTGCCTCCAGCTTCCCTAGAGAATGGCTCCGGGTATGTGCTCGGCCAGGAGAGCTGGGGGGCTGTTCTAGGCTAGGCTACTCAGACATAACCCCCGCAGCTCCAGGCCATGCTCTGAGGAGGCAGTGGGTTTCTGTCTCCATGTGGGAGAGGAGCTCTCTGAGAGTCTCCCCGCTCTCCATGTCCTTCCTCTAACTTGGCCTTCTTGGCAGCGCCGTGGATGAGAGCCCTCCTGCTTCCTGGCTGTGACAGCACCTTAGTGAATTATTACTCATTTCCCCCTCGATTCTCTGTGCTTTTCACACAGAGGCAGAATTATAAATTAAAACAGGCTGTCACTGACTCTAAGACTCTCTTCCCATTTATACCCCCCTGAAGAAATCATTTCCCCCTAAGCCCTGCGTGTTCTTCTGATTAAAAATCCAAAAGCTAAGGAGATCTTTCTGTTTTATTTTTTACTCCCACCCTCAAGGGATCCCATATCCACTTCTTGTACAGAAACCAACTGGCGCAGGGCAGTGACCTAGGAGAGACCTTCCCAGGCCGTGCTTTGAGAGCCTAGGATCACCACGGAAGGGGGTAGGCTGGCGGGAGGAGTCGGGAGAGCAATGGCCCCTAGCCCTTTCAGGTACTGGCATCACAGTAGTGCACAAACCTAGGGGCTTTAGACCCAGCCTTCTCTTCCTGCTGGGTTTCTAGGACAGTCATTCCTTTCTGAGGACCCCCCCCCCCAGGTTTCCTTTCTCCAAAGTGTGTGTGTGTGTGGGGCGCATTAGTCTCCATTTGATAGGGTTGTTTTGGGGGTAAGATAAAGGAAGGGGTGGAAACACCTATAAGCAAAATTGCGCAGATAAACACTGTGGCAGGGGTTTTACTTATTGCCATTTACACCCACACCAGAGGAAGCCACTGGGGGAGGGGAACAAGCAGCTGGCACTACCCTTGGGATCGGGGACTGGGACAGGTCCTCCCTATCTGTAAGGAAGGGCCTACTAGAGCTGCTAGGGGTGGGGTCCTAGTTCTTTTTATCTAAATAAATGCAGAGGAGGCAGCAAGACAAGGCAGGCCAATGGCCTTGAAGGGAAGAGGGGAGCCGAGAGGATGTCCATCATTTTAAGCACATGGGGCAATGTGCTCTGTAAGAAAGGCGCTATGGGGGGAGCTGGTGTAGGTGTGGGTCAAGATAGAAACCCCTGATGGGTTAGGCTCAAGCCAGGAAATCATCGCTGAGGCTGGCCCATAAGGCCAAGGCTACTAGCCTGGCCTCAACCTTGGATTATCACCTCTTCTTCCTCAACCCCAGCACCTACTGAGTCCATGGCCCCCTGCAGGACTTTAATATCCATTTGTGGAAGGAATGGAAACAGGTTTAATCCTTAACTTCTTGTCACTGAAAATGGGCTCCAGGGACCAGGTACCCCTCGGTGGCCTGCGAATTTAGAAGCAGGGATGCTCAGGGCTCCATCCAGGCTGCTGGTTAGAAGATGTCTTTTAGCAAGCTCTCCAGGCATACTTGGCTACATCCCATTGGAGAAATGTTGCTCGTACAGGGGCCCCTGTCTTGGGCTGCGGCCAGGCTTCTCACCGGCTGGATAGCAAATGGAGTTGTGTGTGTGTGTGTGGGGGGGTCAATCAATTCCACCACATTTGGCAATTATGACACCTGATTCCACTCTAAGGCAGACAAATGGGTAGAGGCGCAGGGACGTGACCCCAGCCACAGCTGTGGAGGCTGCCAAGTGTAAACGGCACGCCAAATGACACTACTTCTCTCTCTTCCCCTTGTGACAGCTCTGTTAACATTCTTGATAAATATGTGTTATACATTTCCTTGAAAATATGGAGTCATGGGGAAAATGCTAGAAGAAATGCATCAAAATATTATGGTTATCTTGGAAAGTCTGAGAGGGAGGATTATGGGCAATAGTATTTTCTCCTATGCATTTTTCTGGATCTTCCAAGTATTTTTACAACCAAAAAAAATGTTTTATTTAACAATAAAGAAATAAACTTAAAAAAAAAACCCGGTTTTTGCCTGGAAGGAAGCATGTACCCATAAAACAGATGAGATCGTCGTGTAGGGTGCCCAGAGGGGTTGGGGGAAGTAATCTAGTCTACCTGCATAGCCAGTGAACTGGGGAAGGAAGGATAGAGGCACTCCCTGGCTCCTCTCAGGGAGCCACGTGTCATGGAGGCCCTTGGTCAGGACACACAGGGGCCTTAGCAGATGCTCTCCACTGGCTACACACCTGGGATGCCTCCCTCGACTTCGGTATGTTTTTAATCTGAAAAGCACAGATACAGACAGGGAATACATCACAAATAAGAAAGTTGAGAACCCTCTTGCGTCACAGTAAGATGGTGGCAGCATCCTGAACGTCTTTGGTTTTTCCTAGTCCCTGTTTTCAAGGAGAGTCTATGACAAAGTTTACTGTGCAGCCAAAGCTGAAACTCGTGCAACAGGTGGGTGTGGCCTGCAGTGTTCCAGAACACGAGGTGGGTGTGGCCTGCAGTGTTCCAGAACACGGGGTGGGTGTGACCTGCAGTGTTCCAGAACACGGGTGGGCTCTGAAGTCAGACTGAGCCCGCAGCACTGTTCAAGCGCGGATGATTGCTTTAGCTTCCTGCTCTTGGGGACCATGAAATAGGTGCGTCCTGGGCTGGAGTACCTGGCATGGAGCAGATGCTCCTGTTGGCTGCTGTTCCCATCCTGGTGCTGGCTTCCAGCATCAGCAGTGTTATGGAGAAAACAGCACAAATGCCAGAAAAAATAGGACCATGAGCAAGAAAAAGGGTATCTGTTCAGACCTATGCCGGGAGCCGATGAAAATATGGGACTAACTCTCTTGTTGAGTTAAGCCTTCCTTCCTAGAAACTGGCTGCTGGCTTCTGTAGCACACGTGGGTGTTCTCCAGGGTGGAGCTGTCCTTCTGACAGCTGGTCAGAGCAGCTTTTCAAACATGGCTGAAAAGGCCACTGGGCCTCATGCTCCTGACCTTGGTACCCAAGCCTGGCTGTTCTGAAGCTCAGAGCTGCTTCCAGAAATCCACGATGACAAGCTACGGAGTAGTGGGAGATGCCCCGCGCCGCAGGGCTGGGCTGGATCCTGAGGTCTCCGAGCTCTAATCACAGCATTGTTCCCGACATGCTGTGTGACCCTGAACAAATCAATTACCTTCTCCCTGCCTTCATTTTCCCAATTGAAAACCAGGGCACAGCCTGCCTAACCTATGTCCCAGCTGGCAAGTGTGTATCAAAAACTTTTAAAAGGCATTTGCAAAATTACAGAGCTCAGAAACACTGCTGGAAATGCCCTGGCCACAAATAGCTAGACGTATGCATACGAATTGCTGCCCAGGGCACTGTGGGCAAGCCTGGCTACATTTTGCTGTGAGAATTCAGAGAAAGACTGGGAACAGAGAATGTGGAGACAAGCAAAATGTCACCCTACAGCTCTTCATGGAGTTTGATATGAAAACAGACGACAGGGGCTGGGGATGCTGTTCCCTTGGCAGAATGCTATTTTAACATGCATGAAGTTCCAGGATCCACAAAACCGGGCATAGTGGTTCAGGCCTTGGGTGCATAGCAAGTTGGAGACCAGCCTCAGATACACAGGACTCTGTTTCAAACATTAAAAACTTACCACAACGACATTATCATTGGGACACTCCACTTGAAGTCTTTCCATATAAAAGAACAAGAATTCTTTTTGAAATTGAGAAATGAATGTCTATTGCTTTACTTCAGTGAATGCATATTGCCCCTTTCAAAAATTTCCCTGGAGTCCAGAAGACTTGGGGAACACTGCTAAGCTTTTAAAGCTATCTGACAAAATTCCTCGGAGGTCAGTGATATCTACACGGTGGATCGGAGTCTCTGGTCCGAGCCTCCCACATCCCAGGCATGACTGCCTCCCATCTTCCCAACCTAATCCAGGGGCTATCCACTGCTTCATTCTCTGCACCTGCTTTGGACCTTTCCAGCTTTGCAGATTAGATCCTTTGTATGTGCCCGTGTCCTAGGCGTTAGCATGTTCTCTAGCTCAGTTCAGGTGGTTCATAAGTGTGTGGTTTCCCTGGCAAAGACTGAGCGCTCAGCTGTTGGGAGGACACTATTCAAGTGGGGCAATCACTGGTGGGGTCTACACTGCTCCCAGATATCCACATGGCCGCAACAGTTGGCTTTTCTTTATGGTGCTCAACGTTCCCGAATCAGCCATTCATTTTGGTCACTACTCAGTGAGCACTTACCCCATGCCAGGAATCTGGAGAGATACCGGCACAGAAAAGATAACCAGACCCAGACCCGTCTGCCCACAGACAGGAAGTGAGACCTGGAAAATATCCCTATAATGAATAATTGATTCATGCCTACTAGGATGACTGGGAAAAAAGGACACATAATAACAAGTGCTAGCAAAAAGAAGAGAAAACAGAACATTTATATATTACTGGTGGTCAACAGGAATTCTATCCTAGGTGAATACAGAAAGAACTGAACACTTATCTGTGCACAAACTGATGTGGGAATAATCATAGCAGTATTATTTACAATAGGGCAAAATTGGAAATGATACAAATGGACATGAATCAATGAGTAGATAGGAAAATTGGGGTATAGCCATACAATGAAACAATATTCTGCGATAAAAGAACGCAGGGTTGGTATGTGTCATGGTATGGATGAACCTCAAAAATACTAAGCTAATTGAAGAAATTAATTTTAAAAAACATGTATTATGTGATTTGGCTCATATGCAAAGTTCATGGAGGTAGAGATGCAGAAACAGAAAGATTAGTGGTTAGGGATAGCGGCAAAAGAGCTGGAAGAAAATGCAGAGACTGCAAGGCATTTCTTTTTCGGGTGGTAAAATGTTATAAATGATATAAAACTTAACCATGGTATTGGTTGTACAACCATGGTATAGGTTGTCCAGACCTGAGGGGTGTGCTTAAATGAATTAGTTACATGGTGTATGGTCTACATCACAAAGAGACACTAACAACAAGTTCCGGAAATGATTATGACTGGATACACCCAGTTGAGTGGAAAGGGTATGGAAGATAAGGAAAACCAATTGCACTCTTTGGAGAGGGCAAGGAGAGGGTTCCTGGGAGCGTGGACTGTTGAGGAGAGTCTTGTAGGTTGACTCAAGAAAGGAAGTGTGCTCTAAGCAGGGGAAAACACTCGAGCAAAGCCAGGCGGGCGCCAGGGAGCCTCACAGTGGTTTGATAAGGCTGCAGCTGGGGTGGACAGGAGACAGGGAGAAAGAGTGAGGAGGGCAGTCTAGGCATAAAGATGTCTAATGTCGCACTACAGGGCTAGACTTCATCTTGCCCATCTCCTTTGGGCTTGATGATACCAGAGCAAAACTTTGAAGATGCAGTCTTTTATTTATATTTAACATGTATATGTGTGTGTGTGTGCTTGTTGTATGCATATGACATGCATTGTAGGTGCCTGCAGAGGCCAGAAGAGGGCATCAGATTCTGCAGAGCTGGAGTTACAGGCAGTTGTAAGCTATTCAGTGTGGGTGGTGGTAACTGAATCCTAGTCTTCTGCATGTGCAGCAAGCGCTCTTAACCACCGAGCCATCTCTGCAGCCCCTTATTTGGTTTTGAAGAGGTGTGACAACTGACCATGGAGGACTAGACCTCATATCTTAGTACCACATTCTACTAAGAGAGTAGTCACAAAGGTCACTGAGTGTCGGGAAGGTCACCTAGGCTTGCAAACATGGTGTAATGGGGATGTGAAGGGGTTACAAGCATGAGTGGCTAGGATTGAGCAGGATCAAAACCACACCCCCTCAACTTACTGCATAACTGGCCCTCATCTTCTCCTTGGGCACAGTCCTGGTGGAAGTCACAGGCTTGTCCGAGCTGGAGGACTGTCCCATTCCAACAAGTGAAGGAACTCTGCAAGGCCATCTTGGAGCCTGGGGATGGTCCTAGAGAGCACACGGACAGAAACATGTTCCTTGTTAGTCTGTGTGGCTTCAGACATTGGCTGGTTTTGTGGGAAGATTGCTCCACTAATTACATCCCACGGACTGACAGAGATGACTGCATCTCCATCTGGCCACACTCAAGGCCAATGGGAAGCACCAAAGCCCCTCACACACATTCATAATCTACTTAGGATCTCACACTCTATGGATGGGTTGAGGGTTGGTCCATATTCTCTGAGCATCTGGGATCCTAGAATCCATGATTTTCACATAGCAGAACCTCCTGGTAGAGGCCCTATTCTACACAGCTTTACCCCCAAGGCAGAATTTGGGTTTCCAACAGGTACACCTGATCCAGTATAATCCTATTAGGCTCTGACATCAGATCATAGCATCAGAGTCACTTAAAGAGCAGATTTAGAGAGTATATGCAATTTCTGCTACATCATTATGGGAGATGGACCTGATACCTCTGGGATTGGCTTTGTTGGCGATGTCCCTTCTCTATCTTTCCACTGCCTCTTCTAGTAAAGGATGGATTTTACCTATGTTACTAAGATGCACTTCAGTTCCCAAACCCTTAGAGGAACCATATTTTCAGGGAAGGAAAGGGAGGACTGTGTCTTATAATGAACATGTTAGCATTTGTAGGTTTCTGAATTAATGGCGATACATCGTGATAACTAACCAGCCCATTGCAAGCCAGAGAGATCAAGAAAGGAGATGGAACAGGCTGACTTGGCATCATCTCCCTTCTGAACATAGGAAGGAAAAGTCTGATGTGTACTTATCGATGCTTAGTTCTCAGAGGGTGAGTGGCTCTGGTCCCAAGGGAGATGAGCTGCAGGGCCCACTTGGGGTGACCCTCACTGATGTGGGAGTCCCCTCTGTGTGTTGATTGTATTGGTTAATGAATAAAGAAACTGCCTTGGCCTGGTTGATAGGGCAGAACTTAGGTAGGTGGAGAAGACAGAACTGAATTCTGGGAGGAAGAAAGAAGAGTCAGAGAGACGCCATGGAGCCGCCACAGACAGACATGCCATGCCGACTCTTTCCCAGTAAGCCACTGCCACATGGCGATACACAGATTAATAGAATTGGGTTAAATTAATATAAGAGTTAGCCTATGAGAAGCTAGAGCTAATGGGCCAAGCAGTGATTTAATTAATACAGTTTCTGTGTGATTATTTCAGGACTAAACTAGCCGGGCGCCTGGGATGAACAAGCGGTCTCCTTGCAACAATTGGTGCTCCAACATGGTCAACTATATCCATGTAAAACCTGAGCCCTTTTCCTACAACTCACGTGTGGTTACATTAGCTTCTACTCCTTGCCACGGCAGCTATGCCTTAATAGGCTTCCCACCGGATCCTGCCATCTCTGTGCTTCTGGCGGCCTTAGTTCCCTCTTCTTTGAGCCTCATGCAGGTGAGTTTCTCCAGTTTTGTCTAAGAAGCTAGATTTAGTTGACTGTGATGTGGGGTCCCCCCCAGACAGATAATCTTTAATATCAAAAATTCTATGCTTTTTTTTTAATGGACTGGAGAACTTCCCACGGCATGGAAACTAACTTCTCCCCCTCCTTCCCCTGTTTTCCTTGGTCGTGCCTCCCCCAAACGTTACAAGAGAAGCATGGATTTCAGAATGGGAGGGCAAATTATGATTCAATGACCACAAAAGCCCCTCAGAGCCTGAAGAGGCAGGGAAACAGGTTTTCGAGAGGAAACAGCTCTGCCCAACAGCATGGTTCTAGAAACTTCCCAGGGAAGTCCCAGTTTCAGACTGCTTTGCACAAGCCCAGTGAAAGCGATTTTAGACCTCGGCCCTCTGGAGCAATGAGAAAATAAATTTGTGTTGTTTGAAGCCATTAAGCTTCTGGTAGTTCATTACAGCAGGGAAGAGAAATTAATACACAGCGAAAACCAGCTCTAGCAGGGATCAGAGCTGAAGCCCAGCGCAGCTTTGGGTAGACGTCACAGTGCTTTAATTGCTTCTGGGATGAGTGCCCAGTAGTTCACAGGTCAGGTCATCTTTCCCCCTCTCTTCCTCACTCAGAGAGAAGGAAGCCATTCACCTTTCCCTGTGCCCTGGGACAGCATAGGCTAATGTTTCTTCCAGTGGCTCTTGGGTTGTAAGCACAGCATACAGCATGCATTTTAACAAGCCATAAAGGCTTGCTTGCCCTTCTTCCCACACCCTGCTAGTTCCAAACACGCTCAGATAAAAAAAAAAAACCAGGATCAAAAACATCAAAAGCACACCAGAGAGTCAATGCTCTTGTGAAAAGGTAAGGCGTCGAGTTCATCTCATGGGCTTAATCCCGTACACCAATTTTCCATGTATCAACTGTGCTTTTAACTTAAATCCCAGGTTTAAAAAAAAATTTAAAAAGCCACACCTGTGTGAGCATTCATTTTGACAAGCGGCTCAATGATTCGGAGAGGTGGAATGTTTGGTCCCAAACCAAATTTTTTGGCCTACTGCAGCCCTGTTTATTGCCTATCCTTGTGTGTGACCTAACGTCTATGTGACTATTAAGTAAGACCTTTTGGAATAAACAAATCAACCCCTATCTCCATCGATCCACATGCTAAGAATGCCATCAGATAACATCCGAGGTCAATAGCAGAGAGATTTTCTCTTTTTGTTGTAAATCACCTACCTGAGGTTTCTACTAATGGACTTGAAATCTCTTGATTCATGATTTTCTTTGTTTTATCATTATATATAAAAAAGAAACCACTCCTGTGTTAGCACATGGAATCTGGGGTAACTATATCTGTGTTCCCAGGCCATGGTCACCCTACTTGGCTCCAGAATAAACTTTCTTATTGTTTTGATCTGAGGATCATGTATTTTTGCATGTTGGCAGTGTCTTAGGAGAAGCTAGGAGAGAAATGTTTTCTCAATGCTGTTCTTAGGGAACTTCCAGTCTCTCTTCCCAATGCCACGAAGCAGAGACATCTTTCCGGATGCTCTGACCATGGGGACTAAGCAGGGGTGCTGAGAACTGTGGCCCAGGAATCCAGGGTGCATGGGGGGGCAATACTCACCTGCTCTCTGACCCTGTGATGTGACTGCTTCCTTGTTGATATTGTGTGAAGAGAATGGGGAGCCTGGTGACACTGCCTGACCTCCCTAGCCTCTTTCAGACAGAGCTCTAAATATGGTTTCTATCCTGTTACCAAACTCTGGCAAGTGCTTAGCCCTTAAAACCATGTGTTATCGGTGCTAGGAGGCTGGAAATTTCATCCCACTATGTTTGGACATTTAGATATGAGGCATTTGAGAAGGGCCTAGATCATGACATTCCGATGGAGCCTCTGTGATTGGATCCTATTGGCTTTTTTTTTAAAAAAAAAAAAAGGCAAAGAGACCAGAGAGAAATACATTTATACGCTGGCCATGATACGGTACAGTTGAAGAGGGGCTGGAGCCAGCACGCTGCTGTTCGAATTTCTGGCTGTGAGCTGCATAGAAGATGGGTGTTTAGAATGAGGAGAAAGGCTCTTCATGTGCTTGGGACTTCATTTCCAAAGCATTTTCCTTTTTTTTTAAATCATGGTATGCTTAATCAGAGGACAGATGGCTCTCACTCCAGCCTGCCACAGCCAACACTGAATACTGAAGGACGTTTTAAAGCCTTTGTCCACTTACAGGGCATCTAAAGCTACCTGGTGTTTTATGTGCATTGTGCGCCTTTAAAGAGCACGAGCATTTCTCACATCAGACATCTTATTGCTTCTCTCACCTTTTGTTTATTTAAAATTCAAGACTGTTGTCTAATGTTGAAGGCAAGGGAAAAGCAAACGAGAAGAGCACCCACGGAATGCCCCCACCCAGAGGCACTCTCTCTCCGTTTGTAAAACATCTTGGCTAATTTATCTTGAGTTCTTTCTGTCTGTGATTTAGAAAGTGCTCATAGCCCTGTCACACACGTACAGGTCTTAAAATAATGATGATGCCATCCCAAACTTTTCCAAGGGCTTCAAACATTTCCCCTATGAATTCTTTTTAATAGCTACAATCCAGTGTGATACTAGCCATCATTTATTTAAACATTATTCAACGATTGGGCTGCTAGTCTGTTTATAATAACACTTTGAAGAATATCTTTGTGCGTAAACCTTTGCCTGCATTTCCGATTATTTTCATAGGATAGATTCCCAGAAGTGGAATTACGGAATCAAAAGGTATAAACATTTTAAAAGCTCTTGATACACATTGCCAAATTGCTTTCTAGATGTGAATCCAATTTACACTCTTCAGCAGCTGCGTTCAAACATGCAAGTCCTTCATTGCACATCCTGGTCCTCCCCGAGTATTACCAGAAGTTTTATTTTAAACCAAAAGCTTGTTTATTTGGGGTTTTTCTGAGAAAAAGGTTTTCATGTGTTCTCAGCTTTTAAATTCTTTTTATTCTTTTCAGGGCTGGGTATGAAACTCATGGGTTTAGACATTGTTTGGCAAGGACTCAATCCACCTTATTTGCTCATCAAAGATTAAGACCTGAATGCATTTTTTACACATGTAGTGTGTATTTTCATAGTGTGTTTTGATATACAGGTATCTAGAGCTGCCGTGTAATGAGAACGTGTCTATACCTCCTTTATGATTCCCTGGTGTAGGAGGTCCTTCTGTTTGTGTGTTGCTTTCATTGGTTTATGAATAAAGAAACTGCCTTGGCCTGGTTGATAGGGCAGAACTTAGGTAGGTGGAGAAGACAAAACTGAATGCTGGGAGGAAGAAGGCGGAGTAGGAGAGGAACACCATGGAGCTGCCAGAGACAGACATGCCGAATCTTTCCCGGTAAGCCACAGCCATGTGGCGATATACAGATTAATAGAAATGGGTTAAATTAATATAAGAGTTAGAAATAAGAAGTTAGAGCTAATGGGCCAAGCAGTGTTTTAATTAATATAGTGTCTGTGTGGTTATTTCGGGTGTAAGCTAGCCGGATGGCTGTGACACAGAAGCAGCTCCTTCCCCTGCAGCAAATCTTCCTCTCCTCACCCCTCCTCTTTTTCTTCTTCCCCTCCCTCCCTTCTACCTTCTTTCTCTGATGCTTAGAGAACTTGTTTCCTGTGGGATTGATAGGCACGTGTGGGCCACCCTTTGTTGTTTTGGGGTTGACCTGATTTTGGGGCTATCTTTCACCAGCCCTTACCTCTCAACAGCTAAGTACTTGACTTTTTTCCTCACCCATTTTCATGGGTTCCCCCTTTCCTTCCAAAGAATATTCCTTTTGCTTGGGCTCTGCATGCATTGCTTCAAGTTGCATGGAGCATAGTGCAGGTTCTGTCTTATAGTATTCTTAGCTGTTTGTCATTTCCAGCAAATCGCTACTGACTTGAAGGGAGGTATGGAGTCTAAGGCATCTGCAACAGTGCCTGGTAATACAGGCTTCTGCATCCTCACCATGACTGGGAACTGAACTGGTCCTGTGCATCAGTGGAGGAAGGTGCTACCATTGTTTTACCGTTGTAAATACAAAGTCCCAGAGTTGGTCACCAGTTTGCTGAGGGATTGGTAGAAACCTTTGCCTTTCTACATTGCTTTCTGTCTCTTTTGTGCTGTGTTTGTCTAAGAGGTCATCCAAGTGATGGATGTGCTCAATGCTGAGAGTGGGCATAGAAGCACATGAAGTCAGCATGCTTGCCCTTCACCCACAAACCTTGACAAAGGGGGGTGCAAGAGTGGAGGACAGTGCTGTTTTCACTCTCTGGATGCCTGGGAGTTATGGGTTTTTATTCCTGGAAACTTTTTAGGGGTTCAGGCTCAGCAGTAACTTAAAGAACTGGCTCTTTTTTTAAATCTCCGTTTTCTCTGGTACCTCTCTTCCTCTCCTGGAGATGCCCAGGCTCCTTGTTGAGTCTCCTCTGGATGGAGCAAGTTTTATGTTTACCGGAGACTCAATTAGATGGATTCCTGGTACTCTGATCTCTACTACGAGCTCAAACTCAGAACTAATGAGGTGCAACCAAAAACAAGTGCTCTGTCCCCTCAAGTTCTTTTTTTTATAGGGCCCATAAATTCCTAGGAGGAAAATACCCTTGGTGAACGGTTTTAAACAAGAGCCCACGAACCCTAAACAGCATCTTCTCTGTGGTTGTACAAGCATTGTTCTCCCCTGAGGAGCAGGCTGCCCTGAGATGCTAGGTGGTTGTAACCTGTCTCTAGAGAGATGGGAAAGGGTTTGTGCATGAGAAAGTGGTTTATTCTCTGCAGGTATATCATGGGGGCTAGTAATTTCCAAGTATCATTGCAACAGCCCAGGTTCCCCAGATCACTTGTGGGAGGGCTGGCGCTCAGGGATTATTCATTAATAATGGTCATCACTATGGAAATTTCCTTATTAGCCCTTGAAACAGCACTTCCTCCCAGACCAACAATGTGAGTCACTGAATGTATTAAATCCCTGTCACTCTTGGGTTTGTGTAGCATTTTAATAGCCTGCAATGTGCTTCCTTGAGCTTTCTTTGTCTGAAGCTCATAAAACCCTAGTCAAACAGTTATTATTCCCACTTGATTAATCAGAAGACCTGGGGATTTAAGAGCCCGAGTGATGCTTGTTGCTTTTTAAACAGTAAAACGTGTGACCAGTTGCTTACTGGGGTGTTTTGTCTGAGATTTGCAGCTAGTAAACTGAACACAAGGGCCCAGAACTTGGCCAGATGGTCTTCCAGTAACATCTTGTCCCATGACTCATGATAGATCATCTGCTAGAAGCAATGCCCTGAGGTCCACAAGAGTCACTTGGCAGGCAAGTGAGAGAGAGTGTTGGTGTTCGTGCATCACCAGGGTCATTGCCATCATCATCTTTGGAGGAGATGTCCTTGGCACTGGCGGTGTTCCTGGACCCCTGGGTGTTTCTGGGGGGGAGGGGCACAGTTGAGTGGTATGACCTTGGAAGACTGGAGGAATCTGAAAGTCAGTTTCTGTGGTTCTTGGATGGGACCTTTGTCTCTGCTCCTCCACCGTCCTCTGGCACACTGGAGTGTTGACCTCAAATCTTATCTCAAAGTCTCTTTCTGTCCGTGATCTCCCGATTGGGTTCTAAGCAATGGTGCTGATGGCTACATGTTGATGAGATGGATTTGCTATCATTAGTGCCAACTTGATTAATGCCCACCGTTGTGGATGGCTCTCCCGTGAAGCCTTCTGCTAAGCCGCTCACCCAGCAAGCTGGCCTCACATGGGCATTTCCTGTCCCAGCCATCCGTCATTTGTGTCTTGGAACATCTCTTCTGAAACAGCATGGCACATTTGTTTGCCTATTTATCTTCTCAGCGAATGCTGTAGAAATTAGTTTAGATCTGCATCAGCAACACGTGTGGTCCAGGTCAAGTTCCGTGAATCGCTGTTCTACTCTGCGGGTGACTTATTGAGTTCACTCGCTGGCAATGAACCCCTTCCTGACTGCATTGGAAACAGAAACACACACATACTCCCCCTCCTTCATTTGTGTCTTAGAGACTAGATGCTATGAAGCCTACACAACTCAAACTGTGCTCTCTTTCTTAAATGAATGTCAACTTTTAGGGCACTTAATTAATTTTTAATTAAGGGGATTTATGTGGCATTTCAAAAAGGCACATTTGTCTCAGTTTTCTGGCCATCTCCTACCTGCCCGCTCTTGCCGAACTGATGGCCTTCATTGCAAGGGTGGGGACTGAGAGCCGCTTGGGTGAGAAGGGGTTCTTGTTCTTAAATCAAATTGGAGATGATGTGCAGAAGAACTTTTAATATAGAGGATTTGTGGGCAGACCTGGGCCAGAGCTGGAGTCGAGGGCTGGACTTGGCTCCCACCTGCCTGCTAGGAACTAAATATTTCCCAGGGATAGGAGAGCCAGGTGCTTAGGGCTAAACAAGCCAGGAGACATGAAAATGGATGGTGACATGATGGGGACGGTGTCAAATAGTGTGTTCAGGCCAACAGCCACAGCTTCCTTGTCCCCTTTAATGGGGGTGTTGGAAAGCTTGTGAACTGTGTAAATTAAGGCTGGCAGAAACTAGTCCTTCTGAAGGCTTTGGGCCTCATAAATTGTAGTGTGGAAACCTCATTAAAGACCTGGCATCTTGGTTCCTACACTAAAGGAGAGCCCCAGGCCCAGGTGGCTGCCTGTGTGCTGGGAAGCACTGTCCAACAAAATAGAAGAGCTGGATGGAAGACTCACCTCGCCTCTAGGTTTCTGAGACCAGATAAGACAGATAAGTCCTTTTGATCTTGGCTGTAGCTTCCTAGATTCAGCATTCTCTAAAGTCAGGCAGACCCCTGGGCTAGGGCTATTGTTCCCGCAGACCTCAGACTCACACAGTGATGGAGTGGCTTTTGGGGTTCACTGAAGGCAGCCAGAAGAAGGATGTCTAGGAGAGGCTAGAAACTAGCATATTCCATAAGTTTTTGGCGTAATAACTAGGTGCACCTAAATCAGAAACCCCTTCACATTGGAGTAATGGTCCTATAGGTTCTCCTCTCCTCGGGGCAATCCAAAGCCCTGAGTACCACTTCCTGACCTATGCTCTCACTGTGTTGAGTTTCTCCGTGTCCAGGAGTTCCTTTAGAACTCAGACTACATTTCTCTAATGACTCTATCAGGCCCAAGACCTAATCAGTTTGTGTTGGTAAGATCCCTTAAGGTATAGAGAAAACAATTCCATGTTCCAGTCCTCCTCTTGTAGTTAATGGAGTGAATACCGACTCAACTCATGGGTTTCCCCCAGGAATGCAGTCTAATGGACAGGTTTCTGTGAAGGTCATATGTCTATAGAACAATAAATAAAACAGTGAGGGTTCTTATTCTGAGCTGACTATAGAGGCATGGAGGTTAGAGAATTTGTCATGAAATATGCACAGGGAGACTCAGATAGAGGTTGGTTGGGCAGGACCAGTTCTTAGGGACCCAAAGAAGCTTTGAATATCCTTCATACCATGTGGTAGAGTTGAGGCTCCATAGAACCGGGTAATTTGAGCAAAAAAATAATGATGGGAACAAGCCAAGGTAATTTCCAGTACAAATAATAGTTATGAAACAAATCACACTTGTAATGATGAATTCTCAGCTCTGTTTGCCTCTGGAGTCAGAGTTAGCTTTCTGCACCCAGCTTCTTCAAGGCCTAATCTCACTACAATCTCTGCTGCATGCACCTTGAACTCCACGTTCCACTTTCCCATGGCTCTTTGAATCTGATTAGGTATCAAGATTAGCAGCTTCTTATAGTGATTGTGCACCCTATTTTGGTGGTCTAGAATTGCTCAGCTTGAACAATCCTTTTCACCGCAGATGCCACTTCATCCATGCCCTTGCTTGTTCTTTTCCCTTAAGGAAGGCATGTGGCTCCTCCTAGGAAGGAGGGTTTGGCTTACTCACGCCACCTCCTGGAGAGCGCCGGGCAAGTCATAAGTGCTAATGATTTGATACCAAGGAAGGGCAAACTAGTTTACTAAGTTCAAGCAGAAGAATGCTATCAGGAGGGATTTCTTTGAATCCTGTTGGGAATTTCTCATTTCTTTGAGTTATACCAAAGGAAAAGTTCTGCCCTCATTCTTCTCCCTCCTTGCCATCCAGTTCAATGCTTGGTTTACTAGAGGGATGTTTTTATATTTTTTTTCCTTAAGCCTGGAACTGCCTGAGAGCAGTGAAGAGAAAGTGGTGTAGAGGCCTAGTTTGATATAGTGGGCACAGGGACACGGGAGCCGGTATTGAACCAGGAGTGAGGACCAGCCAAGGAAAAAGACTGTAGAGGAGCCAGGGTGGGAAGGATGTCATGATCTAGAAACAGAGCAAAGCCATTATGGCCCAGAATGGCCACAAAGGTCAACAGAGCTGTCTGGAGGAGAAGGGAGAGACATAGTCACCCAGGAACCTGAAAACTGGGGTTAGGGGGTGTGAGTTTATATAAGGAATTTAAACAGCAGACTTCAAAATCAAGAACCCTGAGAAGTCTTTTTTTTTTTAATTAAAAAATTGTAATTAGTTTTTAGTTGTGTGTGTTTGCTTGTCTGTATGTGCACCATGCATGCAGGCTTGTAGAAGCCAGAAGGGGGCGTGGGATCCCCTGGAACCAGAGATGTCGGGTTTGGGAAGCAGACCTGTGTCCTCTGCAAGTGGAGCAAGTGTTCTTAGCTGCTGAGCCATCTCTCCAGACCAGCTGGTGAGTCTTAATGAAGTTCACCCCGAGTGATGTCGAGAGATTGAGCTGTGGGAATGGAAGTGTGCAAAGCCAGCTGGCTAGCTGCCTCTGTGATTGACCACGCAAGTCATGAAGATGGCTCGGGAGACGCTGAGGATCAGAGAGCTGAAGAGGCATGAGTAGAAGTGAGTGACATGCTGGGGTGCCCCTGTCAGGATGGGTGGCGTGGAGGTGAGGATGAGAGAGATGGCGTTGGGATGAAAACAGTGACACTGGTTAATATGGAAAGACCCCGAGGCCTTGTTTCAAATTCCATCTCCCTGTGACTTTCCTAAGAACCAAACAGCTTCCTGAAGGCCATCAGAAGAAGACAGAGTCTGCTTCATTTTCACGGTCGAGCTCTCTGAAGAAATTAAAAATGTCTTATTCCTTTGCAGCCTCAGATAGTCCCTTCATTTTGTTACATGGTCTTTTTTTCCCCTAAGGTTTCCCTATTTGACATTTATCTTCATTGCTTTTTCTGAAAAGACACACCAATAATTTTATTTTTAATATTATAAATGACCTCTGTGAACACTTTACCATTAATCTCCCTGAAACGTGGTGATATTTAAATATTCTACACCACAGCTCCCCGTAAAAACATGTCATTTTCTTCTCTCGTTTGTTCAGTAAACAATGAACAATTTCAGTTGTGCTTTGGAGAAGTAATACTAATCACAAACAAATTATAGCCACAAGTGAGATGATCGCAGGGATCGGGCTTCAGACAATGTGGTGGAGAAGCCTGTTCGGGATGGGAGAGGGATCATTCAGACTGGAGGACTAAAGACAGTACCACCTGGCTGTGCATGGTGGCCCCTGGGCACCCCCAGTTAGGAAATGGGTGGACTCAGCCCTCTTGAAGCTAGAAGGAAGGTCATCATGCCTCCACTGGCTCCATCTATGTCAGCCACAGCAGAAGGGATGAAGGCTGAAAGGACAGGAAAGCCATAGGATGTTGATGCAGACTCTAGGCATGCTAACAGTAGCCACACCCTCACCAAGTGTACATAATGTTCTAGATCCATATAGAAAGTGCCCTGTCTATTTCTGGCTATCTATATCTTCCATGTCTATACCTATCTAATTTTATTTAGTCCTTATAGAAAATATATGAAATATTTATCTCCTGTCTTTTTAATTTTATTAATATTTTGACAAGGTCTTATTATAAAGCCCACAATCCCACTGTCCCTAACTCTAGAGGTCTAGGATTACAGATGGACTCTACTGTGCCTGGTTATTCTCTACTTTTCCTGAGGTGACAATTGGGATACAAAGAAGGATTCGTGAGGTCATTTTCAGGGTCACAGCAAATGGGCAGAACTAGAACTTTATGTCTGACTCACTGGGAAGCCCATTTTTTTTTTTTTTTTTTTTGGTTTTTCGAGACAGGGTTTCTCTGTAGCTTTGGTGCCGGTCCCGGAACTAGCTCTTGTAGACCAGGCTGGCCTCGAACTCACAGAGATCCGCCTGCCTCTGCCTCCCGAGTGCTGGGATTAAAGGCGTACGCCACCACCGCCCGGCCTGGGAAGCCCATTTTTAACCATCTTTTTAGATGAACCAGAGTAGGAGAGGTCACTGTGGAAGGTACAGGAGAAAACAGAGTGGGCTTTGGATTTCAAGCAGTAGATGGTCACAGAGCATATGCATGACAGGTTAGAAATGAAAACCGTCAACATGGCGGTCGTTGTCACCCCAGAGCTTGGGAGTCAGAGGCAGGGGGACCATGAGTTTGAGGCAGCTTGAGCTACCTAACAAGACAGTCTCAAAACAACCAGTCACAACAAAACAACAATAACAAACCAACAACAAACACACACATACACAAACAAACACTCCCAAATGATTAAAAAGCTAACCAGGCCAGAGACAAAAGAGAAACCCAGGCAAACAAGGTGGTGGTTTTAGTGAGCCATTGAAAGTGGAAGGCTCAAAAAAGCCAGTACATGCAGTAGAAACAAGTCCTGGTGCCACTATCAATGGCTTCTCAGTCAGCCCCCTCTATTGGGATGCACACCTTCCTAGGCCTGGATGGAGGGGGAAGGGCCTTGGACTTCCCACAGGGCAGGGTACCCTGCTGTCCTTAAGACTGGAGGGGAAGGGAGGAGGATGAGTTGGGGAATGGGGAGGGGAATGGGAGGAGGGGAGGAAGTGGAAATTTTTGAATGGAAAAATAATATATATATGAAAGTGGAAGGCCGAGTGGGCAGCTATGGGATTCTAGAACAGGATTCTGGGCTCTTAAAAGGCCAACAAGAATGTTTTAAGAGAATTGATAACTACTAAGATAAAGCCCAGGCACAATGAATAATAGAGGAACCGTAACATCAGATTTCATAGATTGTTGGTCCTCTCCCCTGCCCCTACCAGCCACACAAAAAATTTTATCCTTACCAGAGGTTGTTGGGGGATGGGATGTACTAGTTTCTTTTCTTGTCATTGTGACCTATCAGTCTCAGGGAGGAGGCACTGATTTTGGCCCATAGATTCTGAGGGTACAATCCCTCATGGAGGGAAAGCACACAAGCTGGGGGCCATGTGTGGAGCACCAGGAGACCGAGGCAATGGTTCTTCATACTGTATGGGTCAGGGACAGGGAACTCTCGAGATGGCCTTCAAGGGCTGCCCTGACTCAGCCTCCTCTGCTAGCTAACCCAAGGGGCTATCAGCTAAGTGCCCGAAGCCTGAGTCTGTGGGGAACATTCTAGAATAAGCAGTAAGAGGGTCAAATGAGACGATAAGAACAAGTGCTTTATGAACCACCTCATGGTAGTGAAAGGCTGTATTTTATTTTAGCACAAGCCACCCGATAGCCATACAACAAATCCACCGAGATTAGAGATCTTTGCTCCTTCATCTCTTCATCCTACTGACCTGCTACCTTCCAGAAAAGCTTTCTCTGAGATTTTTAACTCAAACCCTCACCCTATCCCAAATTAGACTCACTTCTCACTTTATGCTGTTTCCCCTTGCTGCTGGCTTCAGGCAATATTCATTTTCTTTATCGGTTTGGTTGAGTCTCTCTCTCTCTCTCTCTCTCTCTCTCTCTCTCTCTCTCTCTCTCTCTCTCTCTCTCTCCGGTTAACATTCAAGGGATGGGGAGAGTCCTTACTGAATTTTCAGTATGGAATACTCAGAGCCTAGAATACTGTCTGATACACTGTGAGAGTGTGACCAGTGTTTGTTGAAAGCGTAAGTGGACACTGCTGCTTAAGAAATACTTTGTGCAATACGCTCAGAAGGGATTTGTGCTTCATTCACAATTTAGAGCAGATAGTTCAGGGGAAAGGTGTCTTGCTGATGAAAACATCAATGGAACCCCAATACCCATGCCTACGTGTGGGAAAGCTGGGGTTAGTCTATACGGAAAGTAAACCAAGCAGAGAGGCCTTGCGATGCTAACAACCTTTGAAAAGACCGTACTTGGAACTATTAACTTCCCGCAGGAAGACAGCTGCACTCTTATATCTTGGTAGATCTGGGAGACTGATAAAGCTGCAGCAGGCAAGCTGTTGTGTGCTGTGTCACACACAGAGAGCGGAGCAGATGACTAATTTATGGTAAAGCACCAAGAGTCTGGGAGACAGCCAGAAAGAGCTCCTTCTAGACGTGAAACAAGCTGGTGGCTCCAGTCTAGCAGTGGGAGTAGCTAGGTCATCCCTCCAACCAGGGCCACAAGGGCTTCTTAGAGGACAGGCAGGAGAAGAATCCAGGGTTTTTTAGTTTGATTTGTACAGCCCAGAGTGTGGGGAAGGGGTTGAGCCTCCTGTGAAAAGACAAGGTTGTCTGCATTGGTAAGAAGTTCAGATTTTCCTGGCATGTTTCAGTCTTTAGTTGTTTCATGAGAATCACAGGTTAGAGTTGAACCCTAGAAGTACAAAACAGGGAGAAACGTTATGAAGAAGAAGAGGGATGATGGACAGGGATCTGGGATAATGATGATGGTGGTGATGAAGAAATAATTCATGAGCGCTGACTCTGCACTGGTCACTTATTCTTATACTGTCTTTCTCTTGATTCCTTGAGGGACACAGAAGAAACATATGAGAAGATCACTGATGTAGAATGGCAACTGTCAAAGAGATGGAAAATGGCTCGTGTTAGTGAATGAATGGAGCCTACATGCATTATTGATAGGACTGTAAAATCCAAGTGCCGTGGAAAAGAGTACAGAGAGTCCTCTAACAAAACTCAAAGCCAAAATCACTTCCTGACCTAACCTGCCGCAGAAAGACACCTCCCTGGATGCTCTGCAGTGCACACCTGCATCTTGTTGGTGACAGTGGGCCCGAGCTCCCGAGGAGGCTGCATCTACGCTGCTTTGCCCCTTGCAGCTCTCTGTCATTTCACTTGGGACACCAGAGGGGAGCCAGCAGGTGCCAGAGAGGACTGGCTCAAATTACAGGTGTTATGTAATTTTGTATTCCTATCCTGAACAGGCAACAGCAGAGCCTCCCCCAGCCATTGCCAAGTGCCGCCGGAAGCTTCCTCCTTGTGTTTCGTAGGATCTCAGGTCAAGGATCAGTTTTACTCGGGTTGATGGCCAGTTAGTTCTACCAGGGAAGAATCCAAGATATTTCCAAGGCATCATCTACTATCCTGGAGTGTCTTAGGCCAAAAGTAGATTGCTCTGGGCTGGGGATGTAGTGCAACAGGTACAGTGCTTGTCCAGCATGCACAGCGTCTGAGGTTAGATCTCCAGTATTGGATCAGCTAGGCATGCTAGCTCATGCCTATAGTCTTACCTTGCAGGAGCCATAGGCAGAATGACCAGGATCTAAATGTTGTAGTCATATACATAGTGAGTTTGAGGCTACCCTGGGCTAAATCAAACCATTTATTTAAAAACTCAGCAGATGCTTGGGCACAGGGCTAGAGTCAGGACATCTTAGAGCCAAGCATGCTATTCCTTGCCTTGCTCATGTTGAAGCCCAAAGGCCTCCTGTCACCTGATGAGGGTAGGGATGGGAGGGCAGGCTCGTTGGGTAGTGAACTAGTTCAGGGCAAAGTCTGGGATTGGAGACCTGAACTGTAATATGGAAAGGAATTGGATATGCAAGTCACCTGTCGGAATAACCAGAACGGTCGGGGGATGTGGGCATCGTTGTACCCTTACAGTGAGGACAGTTCCTTCAGATGTTGTAAATTTCTTTGGTCATGCTGACAAGGCTACTTCTCTTCAATGATAAGATATGAAAGCTTGAGCTTTCAGAGGTAATAAACTTAATTATTTCTGCATTTCATAAAAGATTTGAGGAGTTGAGTGCAGTGGTGTATACCTACAGTCCAATCACTCGGAAGGCTGAAGAGGTCGGATTGTTGTGAATTTGAGGTCAATCTGAACTACACAGTAAGTTCATGGTCAGCCTGAGTTGCATAGTGAAACTCTGTCTAAAACCAAAATCCAAAACCACAAAGAGGCAACCCCAAATGGAAGAAAATCCCTTAAGATCTTGCAGTGACTTGCAATCACTACTTGCAGTATAACCCTAGGAATAAGTAAATTAGGGTGAAATTAGAATAATATTTCCAGTCCTAAAATTTCTATATAATAACTAAAATTTGACTGTTGTATATTTCATGCTTTCTAGTTTCCAGAACAAAAAAGAAAAAATACCAATTAAAAGGTTCAAAGTGCTCCTAATAAATGCTATTCCTGACACTGAACACTGACAGGAAGCATTTTGAGTGTTCACACATATACAATTGGCAACAGTTCTCCTACCTCTATAAAATCAACATAATAACATGTCTATCCATGTATGTATGCATGAATGAGTGAGTGCATGTGTGTATGCGGGCAAGCATACACAGATGCATGTGTGAACTATGCCTGCATGCATGTATGTATATATGTACGCATGTATGAATAGATCTACAGATAATGATACAATTTATGATGGGGGTATGTCCTGATAAAGCCACCAAAAATTGAACATGTTTGTGGTGGTTTGAATAAGAACAGAACCCATAGGCCCATATATTTGAATACTTAGGCATCAGGGAATGACACTATATGAGAAAGATTAGGAGGTATGGCTTGGTTGGAGGAATTATGTGACCTGGGTGGGGGGCTCTGAGGTTTCAAAAGCTCATACTAGGCAGAGTGTTGCTCTCTGCTTGTGGATCAAGATGTAGTTTTCGGCTCCTTCTCCAGCCTTACGCCTGGCCGCTGCCATGCTTCCGGCCATGATGATAATGGACTAAACTTCTGAAATGGTAAGCAAGTCCATAATTAAATGGTCTCTTTTGTAAGAATTGCCTTGGTCACACCATCTCTTTACAGCAATGGGACAGTGACTACGACAATGTCATAAGTTAACACTGCACCCAATGTAGCTAACCTCCAGAACACTACAGCTTCTAGCGCTGTGCACTCTGGGTACTGGGGATTCGCCATGTTTGGTGTGGCCGAGTGAGAGCTATGGCTTACAGTCAAGCACCATCTACCAGTAGCCCACGGGAAGGACAAAACCCCAAATTCAAAGGATGGTTCCTATGGAATGCCATCTCATTTCTGCACATATGTAAGGCTGGGAAATCATGAAGCTAAAGTGTCATCAGCTGGGGACCATCTGTGCTGCTTCTGAGAACGTGAAGCCTCATAGTGTTTCTAGCAGAGGCTGTCGATACATTTGAAGGACTTTACAAACTTATTCAGACTCTTAGGGGCCTGAGTTCAGCAGCTAGGAAGTGACCTTTGAGCAAACAGAAGTAGACAGACGTCTCGACCCAGAATTACTCATCTTGGATCAGAGTACCATGGAAATAAAACCAAAGTCTCCAGAAGCCCAGTGGCAGTGAGATGGTCATAGGAGTTGGCACATCTGTGTCAAACACATGGGAAAAATCAACAACCCTTCATGGAAAAATGAAACAAAATCCACAGCAAAACCGACCCTAAATGAAAAACCAACATTCACACATGCAAGACTGTCAGAAAAGCACGCCAAAACCCCTTTTTATATACACTTAAAAAAAATCAGAGAGATTGTATTAAATTGTTAAACCTCTAAGCTAGGGGCTGATGAATGTGTTGAATTTTCCTTCTTATCCTTTCAGGATTTATATGCTCTATAATGAGAATTACAACTTCTGTAACCTGAAAGAGTAAAGTAGGCTACTACTCAAAAGGCAGGAGAAACCTGATTTGTCTTCTGCCTCTTTTCTTAGAAGTTTATATTCTAAAGACATCAGGTTCGCCCTGTATTGCTATTTACAAAAGTCTTCATAGAACTTTTGTGTCTAGTGCCTCGCTATTTACCCAGTCTGCCAACAGGATGACGACTGGATTCATCTTTTGAAAAGTGATAAAGAAAGCCATCATTTGAGTGGAGTCTTCTGGGAGCTGACATCCTATTGATACCTCTGACCTGCTCCTGAGAGCATCCTGCAGAATCAAGGTTGGTGTAAGCGAGGTCACCCAAAGGGTGGATCTCACCTGGGGATGGTTCACTGTGCTGTTGGCACTAATCTGAGCCAGCACACATCCCTGAACAAGCCCAGTGCGGGGGCGAGACCTCTAAACCGCAGATGGGTATGTCTGACAGCCACGAATCACTACTTTATACCACAGTGGATCTCAACATCTGATTCCCATTGACAGCTAAATTAACAAATCAGCTAAACACCAGGATGTTTTATGCCCTGACTTATACCAGATTTAATGTCTTCCAGGCACAAATCAGTGCCGGCGAGTTTCGATTTACGGGCTCGGGGGTAAACTGTAAACTATCCACAGCATTCCTTTCCGTGGGTGAACCAGAAAACAATTCCAGTGCCCGTCTGTCAGAGCTCTGACCAGGGAAGAGACCATAGGACGACTGACCTCCACAAGCGGTCGCCAAGAGCTGGCCACTAACTCAGCAAAATGACTTCTGGCTCTTTGTTCCAATCAGCGGGACCATTTCACCCCTAATTTCTTGCCCTGCTGGTCTTCATTTGCTTCCCTGACCTCACTTGTCTTCCTTGAGGAGCAGTGCCTCGGGATAATGAAGGTCTTTATTTGTGCAGTGCACTCCAGAATCCGAGGTTCAACAACGTAAATGGTTTCATTTAATCCTGACAACAACCCAGAAGGATGGGACGGCCAAGGTCATTTCATAGAGAAAGCCGAGTCAAGGTCAGATTCATGATGAACGGCAGTGTGAACTAGGATCTGTGTCTGCACTGCCAGTCCACTGCTCTTTCTAGAACTTTCTAAGGGTGGAGGCTTTGACCCTGTTTAAGACCCACATCCTTAATTTCTTGTAGTCTCTCTGTGCTTAGAATTTAACCCTGGGTGGAAGAGATTCAGACCAGCCTTGGAATTACCAGCCTGCTGTGCCCACCCCTAACCCTCTGAATTCTTAAAGTTCAACAGCTCAGCATAAGTTTTCTCTTTGATCTGCTTGTTTCCTTAGTGTGATGGATTCTCACAAGTCTTCTGCCTTCTGACGGGTTAATACCTCTGAGAAGGAGGAGGATAGCGGGGCTGGTGATGTTCACAGAGAAGTTACAGGCTCATACACACGTATACAGAGTAGGTACACACACACTGCCTACACATACACACTGCATGTGCACACTCATGCAGGCACACACACTCTCCATACTCTGTTTTAAAGTAGTTTTCACTAGACTTGTCCTCAGGGACATGGAGGGCATCCCCATAGCTCACTGAGTTTTGAAGAATCCCTCCAGAATGTCCAGAATTCTTTGGGTCGAGGTCCCTCGACTCTCAAGTACAGTGAAAATTAGTGAGATGAGACAAATCCTTGCTACTTTCCAGAGCACGGGTAATAGTAAGATCCAGACCCCATGGAGCACCAGACTTCAAGGTTCTGACTAGCCATTCCTTTCACCCCCCTCTGAACCTGTCCCCCCAGTTCTGTTACTTCCATGGCAATTCCTGTTTATCCCCCCACCACGTTCAAGCTCCTATCTGGATTAGATTGATCCCTGTTCACTTTGACCAGAACTGTGAATCACTTCGCATCCTTGCCACCCACAGGGCTGCAGCTTGGTAACAACTGTACTCCTTCATCCAGGCTCTACTGATGCCATTCTGAGGAAGACCCAATTCAAAACGATGGAGTACTTCCATGCTGTGTTACAACTACAGAGAAAAATGAGACCTGGCTTGGTCTCTGATTCCGAGGTTCTCAAATCAGGTATGTCATGATGTCAAGGGGTGCCAGACTAGATTCATTTCAGCTGCTTGCCTCTAATTATATTAGAATTGTCAACTAGCCTGGAGCTAGTCACCAAGAGCGGATCTCCTTGTTCAGCAGTGAAGAGGAGGAGCATTTCTAGGAGCATTTTGGGAGACTACCTAAGGCAGCCACTTGGTTTGCCTAGAGTAGGATGTGAATGGGGAGGCAGTGATGGAGTTGGTGTTCTGAGATGCTGGGGGCTCAGCCTGAAGCTGAAACCTGCATACTATACTTAAAGGGAAGAGTGGAGATTTAGGTCCAAACCTGAGGCCTTCAAACAGAGCATTTGGGAAACCCATTCTTTTACCGCTTATTGATTTTGAAAACTCGGATTGTGGTCTCATCTACTCCCAAGATGCATGGGCTACTCGACGAGAGAGGTGGGCAGATGGGGAGGTGACAGGCAAGGGACTTTAATCTGTGCAACCTCTCAGATTCCAGCCTGGAGTAATGACTGCTCAGTGCGCTGCCGCAGGGCTAACCTTTCCCTTCTGCCTTCCGTGATCCCCGGACCCTTTGCTCTTGCATTTGGGTCTCCACATTTCAACATACATCAAAGTCACACTTCTTAAACACCCACAATGCCTAACCCAGAAGATTTGGGGCCAAGTCTGATCATTTGCATTCCTAACTACACACGTGCTGGCTCTGCAGGCCTTGCCCCTTGAGGACTTCACTGCATGGACTTTGCTCTAACGGATGGTCTCTGAGGGATGCCGTGTCTCCCTGAGGCCTTTGCCTTGAACCTGAAGTGGGTTGATGAGCTGATTGCCGAGGATAAAGGAAAGTATGGGGGTGATGGAGCTGCTTCCCTTTTCAGAGGAGACACGGTCTATGTGTACCAGGCTGGGTGGGCGTTGGAGTAAGAGTTACATGATTCTGCTCCCATGCCAGTGAGTCCAAGTGTTTCCATTTCCCAGAAGCTGACTTGGCACACTCTACCCAGCCAGATGGTCCCCCAGGGTGGTCCATCTGGGTCTGCTTATGAAAATGAATGAACTGTGTCTGTAAAATGCTGGCGTCTCTCTAGAGAGGGCATCTTCCCACAATTACCGTAATAATAAATAGACTCTGTTCATATGCTGTGCTCTGAGTCCTCTTGGCACCCATGGACCTTAGCTCATGGTGGCTCTGCCCCAAATTGGACAAGCAGGTCAGTTGAAAGCAAGGTTACGAGGTGGCCATATGTCAATAATACAGTTTCTATTTTAAAAGCGGAAGCTTGGGGACAACAGTTTACAAAGTCATCTGGGCCACCTCAGTTACCCGACGAGTCACATAGCCATGACAGGACAGTGGCACTTTGTAGGAGAGTCACAGCACTGAAAGCTTCTGTGGTACTTATAGCTTCTGAAGTACTCTGACACACAGGAAATTCCACATTTGCAAGAGTTCTGTAAAACTGTAACTAGCAATCCAAGGAGAGCGTGGATCCTTTTCCCTACCATGTAGACGGAAGGAGGCAGAACTGGAGGCTCCCCTTCTATTGTTTACAATTTCCTCTTTCAGGGCAGACCTTAACTCAATGCTTTCATGTAAGCAAAGTTTCCTGCGGATTCCCCATGAATGGGACAAGAATGCAACCAGGACTTTTCAGTGGCACTGAACACAGGCCTTCCTGAACCCAACTCTGGGCTTCATAGCAGTATCGCCATAGGCTCTGGCAGGTGTTTTATTTATTTATTTTATTTGTAGCCTCAGTGACTCACATGTATAATGGACTAATAAGAGACCCGTATCCAGTGGTCCTTCAGAAGAGCCAGTGGACCTGCGGCTGTCAAGCTCTTTGACAGAGAGTTTTCTGCACACTGACTGTTTTACGGCCACTGGTGAAATGGGCCACGGGGCTGCCATCTCCACAGCATGGTCGGACGGCAGAGCCAGCCTTTCTTCTAGGGGCCTTGCTGGGCTCTAATTACCTAGAAGCAGCAGTGTTCTTGGCCCACCAGGCCGCTTTCCTCTTTGTTCTTGACCCCGCTCTGGCTTAAGTTCTTGACAATGGGCCTCAGCCTGGGTTTTGGCCTCTGTTTGTGGCCTCATCCAGAGAATGTTGTTTCAAACTTCTTGTTTGGGATTGATGTTGTCTAGGTTGAGCTTCATGGGGCCACGTGGGCTTAATAGTCCATTACAAATCACAGTGGGGACATAGGAGTGTATTATACTAAGGCAATTGGCACAGCGTCTTTCAGGCTAGGGGGCAGTGGTGGAGGGGAGGAGTTTGTTTAGACACAAATCAATTTCACATCCAGGAAGCAGAACTATTCTGCACCTTGGTTGTTTCCAATTCTCAGTACAAAAAAAAAAAAATAAATAAAAATAAAAAAGAGGGACAGCCTTGTCCTTGGTGGGCGACCTCTTTCATTATTATTTCAGCTCTTGGAAAGCATCTGGTATGTAGAAGACAGGGGGCAGTTGCCTGAGAGGATGCATGCCATCACGGAGATGTCTAAGACACTAGTTTCCAGGCTCAGCACAGAGGATGAGCTATACCAAGAGAATGCTGTGTGGAGTACCCATTGGGTCATACATGAAGGCTCCAAGCTGCCTAAGGACAATGAACATCAGTAGGCTCCCTGCCAATATGGCTACAAAGAAGCATAGGTGCCCCTGGGATGTTTGGTGAGATGAGCTAGGAGCATTGCCCGCTTAGAGTTGAGGGGTTTGTGTAGAACTCTGGAGAGCAATCCATAAGATCACTCCTTGTTGGCATGGCTGATGATCTAATCTTCAGGCAAAGGCTTGGGCAACTGGCTTGGTGTTTCCTTGTCTAACTTGCTCCTGTCTGAGAACTGGGCATAAGTGGTCCTCATTCTGACAGCCCTGTAGTGTTGCTGAGATCAGGCCTATCCTGCTATGTAATGCCAGGGAATTCCATGTGCGGTCCACAAGACCTGGGTGATGCTGATGACATAGAAGTCATACATGGAAACTCCCTATGAGCACGAAGGGACTGTGCAAATGTGCATGGCACATAGAGGAGAATGGCCTCAGGGTAGCAGGCTCCTGTAGCCAGAGAGAGTCTAGTGGTCCCTTGGTGATTTGAAGGGACCGTTGCTTCTGGATAGGAGATGGGCAAATGTGGATACCCTGGGAAATAGCTCCATCCACAGAACTCAATGTCTGAGTCAGTTGGTTCTATAGAGGGGGCTGCTTGTGGCTCTGGTCTTGATGGCCTTTGCTTACTGATCAGGAACTCTTCCAGCATCTTTGGGACACCATCCCTGATCACTGTTCCAGAATAAAGTACCAAGAATCCAGGAGTGGCTGTTCATAGGCCACCTGCCCAGGGCCAGCCCTGTGCAGGTCACTTGGACACTGTCCTCCTGTCTCGGAGTAAGGTGAAATTGTTGTGTTGGTCTATCCTGTGGCAAAGCATTGCTTCTGGCACTGTTTCTGGGGCTCCCGGAAGATGTGATTTCGCAGCAGGAAGTACAGGAGGTCTATGGAGCCTGTCTTTCTCTTGAAAGTTCAACTCACTCCTGCGAAAAACTAAAGCTTCTAAGAAGGCCTGCCCTAGAGATATTTGGTCAACAAACAAACAAACAAACAAACAGACCCCCAAACACCCCAGTAGTTCCTATACATATTTAAACATGATGTGTTTTTTTTTATCCCAACAGTGTTGGGAAATACTGAGTTATATCATACTCATTTTAACATGGAATGGTTAAAGGCATATAAAAAAAAATCACACTTTCTCCTTGGAGCTCCTATATTTTTGGGGAGCTAAGAGCTACGACACCCAAGGAGAGCTGCATGGGAACTGAGAGGAGAGACCTGCTCTCATTGTCAGTGAATGAGTCAGCCAGGAGCACTTTTGAATGGCAGAGACAATGCCAGCACCCCCTGTCACAGCACCTGCAGTGGCTCTAGGTATCGGTGCCTCTCCAGGGTCACCTGTGCAGCAGGCCTTCCTGGCTTCTCCTACCACTAACAGAGTCACAGTCAGCCCAATCCTAGGCTGGCCACAACCTGAGCCTGGGGTGGCCCAGCCTGAGGAGCTAACGAAAGCAATCAGATTCTCAGGAGGAGAAATCTGATCAAATCCATGGAGAGACGTGATTTATGGTGACAGTTGCACTGAGAAGTCACTCAGGCTGGGGAAGTTCAGGGGTGGATGTATTTTGGACAGTTCAGTGGGGTTTGGCTTGGGAGAGGGAGGCAGTTACTGACACCGAAAGCAGAGGGTTCTAGCTGGATAAAGGGCCAAAGAAAAGAGCGCCACTTCATTGGGGATGAGCTAAAAGAAGAGCAGAATGTGGGCTTGAGGAGGCAAGATTTTCTGTTGTGTCTTTGAATTCAAGAATTAACCCAGAGGAAGGCTGCTTCCCTGTCAGCATCTTGCCCTCTTTGTCTGGCTGTCCTGAACGCAGGAAGTGTGGTGTCACAGACAAGCTATAGGGTCTGCTAGAGTCTGACATCTCAGTTCTGGCTCTGGGTGCCCCTTCCTGTGGGTTCTGCACCCTCACCCTCGCCACACAACTGGAGAAGTAATGACTGCAGGGAAGGTCAAGCAAGACAGCAAGATTGAAAGCCTACTGTTACTAGTCATAAAATTATAGCAAAGAGGGGAAATGAAGATGTACTTAAAAGCTGGGAGAGGGGGTCAGGTGTGCTTGGGGACACTAAATGAGTCGGTGTCCAGCTGATGAGGACCATGTAGCCACAAAGAACATGTGCTATGGGGCCTCTGATCCCGTCTATCTCCAGCCTGATGCTCCTACATCACACTCACAACACCGCTTGCCTTTGGTAATGCCCAATACCTCCCAAACAAAGCACAGAGGACAGAATCTCATAGTCCCGGAGACTTTAAAAGATCCAGCACCCAATTTCCTCACTCTGTAGATAGGAAAAATAAGGTTCAGAGGAATGATGGGATGTTGATTCGTTGATAGCCAGAAAATCAGATCCCTCTACATAAAGTGATGGACCTGGGACTCCTCAGCTGTGATGGGGGAGGGAGGAGAGCCCTGGGGATAGTTAGGAGTAGGAGGGTGTGAAGTAGCAAGAGTTCATTAGCACATGGGAGAAAGGAGGTATCTGGCAAGGGGGCCAAGAAAGCAGGGACCAGGGCATGAGGCCATTGGTAGTGACCTTATTTACCATCACAGTTGCACAGTTGGCTCAGGGTTATCCCTGGCTCCATCTCACCCGAGGTAATCTGTACTGTGTGCACACCACCTCTGATGTCATCAGTACCAAAGGCAAGTGAGAGTTTATCTGACCACGTCTTCGTTTGACTGACAAGATGTCTGAGGTCCAGGGACGACAAGAGATGCTCGCAGTTGACTAGAGCCTAGGTCAATGTTGTCAGGGTTTTACCTCACTTCCCCCACCCCTCTGTCCCTAACTCTTTCACCAAGCCTGGCTTGCCTATGCTAAGAGGAACTGCAGGGCCAGCTGAGAGCCATTCCAGGGGAATGGATGATGGCTGTTCTCTCTCATTGGTCAACCACTGACTTCTCAGTGTGTGTGTGTGTTACTTACATGTGCATCAACTCCAATTTTGAAGGGAGAGAGGGGAAATAACAGGATGGCATAGAAAACCCCTCTCTGTAATTTTTCAGTTCAAAGGACACAGAGGTCTGTCTGTTTTGCTAGGTCCGAGCCTGGTCCACGCATGTACAGCAAGTCTCTTATGTCTTGAGAGCAAAGAGCAGGGCATTTACCAGGCGATGGCAGAGCTCTGACCTGCTGCTACTCACCTGTCCACCGGGAGAGGTGTTTTGTCTATTATGTGTTTGTGTTGAGCTGTAAATGACCCGGAGGCAGTGTGTTGGGGTTTCAATATTTTCTGGTGGAGAAGGTCATGGCGGAGTGAGGGTGTAAAGGAAAATGTACGTATTGAGGGCTTCCTATTAGGGGAAGCCAGATGAAATTGTTGACACTGGACCATTTTGGGCCCATAAAAAAGCAATTTCATGTGAGTCAACCCAGCACATTCCCAGTCTGCGCTGAATTCTTCACAGGTATTCCGAAGGGAAACCTTGGTGGTACTTCTTGCCTCTTAGGATACTGAAACCCACATGGATGGAGGCTGATGTTTCCAATAAAGGGAGGCCATTTGACCCCATGCATAGAGGAGAACCTCGGCTCTAACACTGAGCCTTTTCTTTTTCCTGCCCCTGTGTGCCACATGTGACCCTCACAATGGTTTCCTATGCTGGCTACTAGGGTGTTTTCAATTTGACCTCTGGGCGTTATCAGCAGCCATGAAGTTTGAAGTTCTAATAAACATAGTGAACTTGGGCCTCTAGCTGACAGGGCTTGGAGATGCCTACAGCATCTTTCCACAGCCTGGACACGTACTGATTGTATTCAACAGGCATCCATGGTCAGAGTTGAGCCTAGTATTGCTTTAGACGATTTTGCTGCAATGTGTTGGCTTGGAGTGATGTCCTAGGGACGGTAGATAGTGCAGAGAAGCCTGCACTAGTGTGCTCCCCATTCTGGATCCTAAAGAGCCTGTCCCATTAGCCCTTCTGTAGTTCGTGCCCCCTTTGGGCTGGGGTCACAGGGTAGCTCTTTTGAAGGCTGGTCAACAATGACTTGTGATTTCTGTGACTTGAGTCCTGATTTGGTCCAGTCTGCGTCTTTTCCTTAGTATTTGAAACCAAGACAGTGCTAGCCCAGTGTGAGGGTTGAAATGAAAGGTTGGGTAAATTTGGGGTCTCTTCCGGGCCAGAATCCAGCTGAGTCTAGAAGTTCACTGGAGTGGGCCGGGGAAGTAGAGCAACACCCAAACCAAAGCTGGGACGAAGTGCAATGGAAATGGGGTTTGTTCTCCAGCCTTGCTCCTCTGTGTCTCAGTTTGGAGACAGAAGCTGAACCCTAGAAGATTTGATCACACCTCACCCATCAGTCATCTCCCCCACCAGAAGTGCGAATTCATTTTCTGGTTCCCATTTCAGGCTCTGAATACACCACGATACATCCATTTTTTTTTCTCTTCGTGATGATTAGAGGAGATGCTTAGCACCTGCCCTATCAGTGGACTGGTTTCTTAGGCCTCTGGCCAGCTTTTGAGTGTTGTGCCATTTCTCAGAGGACTAGAACTCAGTCTCTCCCCTGTATGGAACTGTCACAGAGAGTAGTCTCCCTGACCCCAGGGCACCCCTGAGAATAAGGACAACCTGTTTAGAAGGAGAAACCAAGTCATACAGTACTGGCCCAGAGCTGGCCCCTGGATTCCTGTATCAACACTGTTCCTATTCAGTCTCCTGGGATCTCTGGGTACTTTCTCCACAGTAACTTCTGAGTTCTTGAAGTACAATGCACTTAGCTCATCCTGGCTCAGGCTCCCCCACAACACCCCTCCCACCCCAACATACAGGCACACCACTTATCCTTGATAAGTTTCTGCTATGCACAGCCTTATGCCACTATCTCATCGCTCAGCGGAGGCGTGCTGCCCAATGGGCCCTAGCAGCAATTGAGTGGTTGCCCTGGAAGGGAAGGCCTGCTGGTGCCAGGAGGCCCTTCTGCTGATTCAATCTCAGCTAATTAAGAGTCACTGAACTGTTAGATGCAGGGCCATTTGGACTAGCCATTAAAACCTATGACTCTGAGCTTCCCAAAGTCTTTTCCTGTTTGTTCCATTCTGTTCATTCCCTTATGTGTGCCTGACATTGCATAACTCTCAGATCTGGTGTGTCCTGAGAAAGATCAACACATCCAGACCTGGGAACTTCTCCAAGATCTGTTGGCATCCATACCATGCTCTTCAGGGTCTTGAGGTCAATGAAGTCCTGGAATCAACTGTGTCCGTCTCTTCCCAATTGCATGCTCAGTGACCTCACGGTGCCATCTCATAATTGGTCACCATGGGAGCGTTTATATAATGCAAATTGGCAAATGGTAAAGTCAAGGCCTTCACCCTCCTGCCATCCTGAAGAGCCACTTGTTAACCATTTGCCAGCGCACCACGGCCAAGGCCTTGGCAGGAGCCACAAAGACCTCCATGAGGCTTGCTGGTGGAGGCTGAAGGGCAAGGACCACAGTCTACCTCTCTCCCCATCCTGAGGTGACCTGGCCAGCCTGCGCTTGTCCCACAGAACTACAGCAGCATTTTGAGCATGAAACACAGGCTGGTCCCGTGCTGGGGCTTTGAGTATGAATTCCTTTCAGGTCCTTAGAGCCACAGGAACAGAGAGTTCCACTGACTGCCTCTTCACAGAGAAGGGAAACGAAACTCATAGAGGTCACGTAACTCATCCCACACCCCACAATTGGTGAGGGTGCTATCAGAATCTGAACTCAAGTAGTCTGACGCTTAACCCGCACTCCTGATCTCCACATTGCCCTGCTTCTTCATATAGGGTTTACTTCACAAAATAAGAGGAAATTCCCGCATCTCTGGAGCAGGCTTAGCAACGTGCTTCCAGGCAAGCATGTGGTCTTGAGCTTGGGTCTTTGGCACCCATGAAAAAAATTCAGCTGTTGTGGCATAGGTCTGTGATATCAGGCAAGGACAGCAGGCCTAGCTGAGCTGCTGAGCTCTGGGTTCAGTGAAAAGCTCTGCCACAGAAGGGAAGATAGAGAGCAATTGAGGAGACATGTAGTGTTGACCTCGAGTCTCCTCTTACACACACACACACACACACACACACACACACACACACACACACACACTTCCCCAACAAGGACTTCAGAAAAGTAGCACTGTCACTAAAGGGAGAGACCAGAGGGCTCCTGCCCTCTTATTGCCCCTGCCTCTGACACTTGGATCTACTTGGAGGTAACTCAGTTGGTAAGTAACAAGTACTCTTTAGACACTACAGACTTACCTCTCTCCTACTTGACTCTGGGGTAGAAGACTAAGCAGACCCACTGGGGTGATGAAATCACTCAATCACATTGAAAATGACTTTTAAATAAATAAAGAAAATCAAGTGTGCCATCTGGGCCCTGTGTCCAGGATGGGTCCTGCACAGCTGCTGACTGCTGCTTATTCTGGGCTGTCTTGGACAGAGAAAGACCTGAGTTCAGCCGAGGGCTCCAGATTCCTGGGTGTGAACTAGAACCTGACAGCAGAGGAGTTATTCCAGGACTGTTTACACATGAATCCTCCCCAAAGGCTCCCATCTTACTCCCTGGAACTCTGGTCCCGCCAAACTTCTGAGAAGGAAGACCCTGCACTTCTGCCTTCAGGCACGAGTTACAAGTGAAGCTTCTGAACATGAGCTGTTCTGATCTCTAACACCAGGCCACATAGGTCGTGGCCAGGGGACGTGCTGAGACACTGCATGCGCTGATCATGAGGGGTAGCTGACCAGGATGCAGTCCTCATCAGCAATGAGAAATGGCGACGATGCGATGTTAGTTTGCTCTTAGCCTTCACACTCTCTTGACACTTTTTTTTCACTATCCCTTGCTTTGGGAATGTCCTTCACAGCCTTCTTCCCTGATTTTACCCCCAGCAAAGCCAATTATCTTTATCCTTTCTTTGTCCAAGATCACCATCCAAGAGTAAGATGTCAGGGTCTTGCTGCTGTGTTCCTGAGTGGCAGAAAGCTGAGAGGCAAGCCTCCTTCCTAAGGGTGCCTAGCCCCATTCACCAGGACGGAGTGTTCATGGCCTTGTGACTCTGACAGGCATTACCCCCACCCCGATACTACCACACTGGCAACACCCGAATACATTCAAACCACAATGCTCAGCTTCCATGATTCTCCCAGGGAGAACGTGGCTCTTTCCACATTCGTGTGGCGCACTGTCATCCCGTTGTGTCACTTCTGAAGCCTTGGCACAGCAGACACCTATCCTGGTGAGGGTCCTATATGATCAGAGTCAGTTCCTATTTTGTCCTTCTGTGCACAGATGAGCCCTGGGACAAACCACAATGCCATATACCTTCTGAAGAGTGGCCTCCCCTTGTCTATCCTCCTGTGGGAGTATTCATGATCCATCAGTCCAAGTACTGATGGGGTTGGGATGAGACCTGGCATGGTCTCCTATGTCAGTTCCCTCCTAGATCTGAAGGTGACTTAGCAGGAGCCAGGAAGTCTGATGTAAGCCCTGGATTTCTTAAAGGATGGGAGGGTAGAGTTCTCTAGCCAGTGATGATCAAGCGTGGTTTTCAGAAATAATCCTCCCGGTTTCTGAGGTGCTCGGTAGTGTATCGTTGGCTTGCGCCTTGCACAAGCCACAGGTAAAATCTCCCTAGTATATGACAGGGACACAGTATGCTATTTAGACTGAGACTAAGAAGAAATTGAACATCGATCAAATTCCAGAGCCAGTTAGCAGCAGAAAGAAGACTAAAGTTGTGGACAGCAGGCAAGAGCTGGGGGTTCTTCACCAATATACTACCATGTCTGTCAGGGGCATCTCTGAAGCTTTGTGTGTCATAAATTATTCCTATAAGGAGAACTAGAAAATATTTTTAAAAATCTCAATGACTGCATCGGCAGTAGGCATGTTCCTTGAAATCAGCAATGATGTCTTCCTAAGATATTCACTAATTTGGAAATTTCAATCTCTCAATGGTGGTTGGTAGGATTAATAAAATTCTATCATTTTAAACAAATGTTCCGGTCCTAAGTCGAAAGTGAACATAGAGAAAATGTCAGAGAGAAGCAGAAGTGCAGAAAATACCAGGTCAATATTTGAACCTCACGTTAGGGAGGCAGCCTATTTCTATTTAGGGCTCTCCAGATTGTTTGTCTCCAAACAAGAGCTGAAATCTCCTGGCACCCAGATCCCAGAAGCCTTCTGGTTGACAGCAGATTCTCCCAAGAGCACTACAGGAAACTTTTTCATCTTAAGTTTGTCTTCTCATTAGTTGAACTACAGGCTGGGTTGACTGCCCATGGGCGCCTTTCTTTACAGCTTCTCGTAGAATTTCTACAAAATAAACTGTGGGCCCATAGACAGGCCAATGCAACACTGGTCCCACGTCTGTTTCACAGCCTCCTGCCCGCGTCGGCGCTCATTTCCTTCTAATGAGTTGTTACATATGCTTTGCTTTCACTACCTCCCAAACTCTGTGAAGACCAACAGTTTCCCACTCTGCCCATTTGTAGATGAATAATAAATGTATGGGGGCTTAAGAAATGAACGGGGACAGCAGAGAACTCTTTTTAACTAAGAGATGCCCAGTTGAGGATAATCTACCCGTGATCACACAGAATCTAAAAGGCCGATTCTTTAGAAGTGGAGAAGAGAACAGAGAAGGATGCTCAGAGGGCGGGGTGGACAATCAATGCGTACAGAGCTCCAGTGGGCTAGGAAGTAGGTCAGCATTCTATTTTACTTGAAAGCAACTCTAGTTAACAATGATGTCATGCATATTTCAATACTGCTGCAAGAGTAGATTTTTAATGCTCTCACTACAAAGAGCTCATCCTCGTGTGAGTTGATGGATATGCTAATTGCCCCAACTGATCATCTTTGGAAACATAGCAGTATACCCTAGAGAGATGTATAATTATTACATGTCAATTACAAATTAATAACATTAAAATGTTTTTAGATCTATAGAAAGAGGTGTTGTGCCGTGTTGTGCCTGTATATAGCAGTACTGTATTGGGAGTCTAAAGACATTCCTTGAGAGGCTGGCTCTCGTGTTGTATGGTCATCCTACAGCAACGCTAGTAGAAAAGAAAGTCTAAAAGAAAAATCTGCGAGCCTCCGGAAGGTGACCCGAAGGTTTCAGCAGGCACAGTGGCACCTGTGTGTCTTCCCTGCAAAGTCAGTGTTGTAGTTGAGTCTCTATTTCCTGAAGCTTGGGTCATGCAGGCTGGCCCTGTCTCCTCCGGCCTCCTCTGAAGTGATAGGATTTGGCTTTCACATTGTTCCCACGCAAAGGAGGATTCCTAGCAAGCTTTCTTAGTAGGGAGCTTGACTAATGGTCTGAGAAAGCGTGCTTCTTCTCCTGGGGGTGCTTTCTTGAGATGAGACCAAGTCATGAGGTTTCATTAGGGTAATAAAAGGGAGAAAGGCAGACTCCTAGAATTTGAAAATCTCTCTCATAATGAAATCTGACTGGTAATTTATGGCTAGTCCGTCTAAGGGTGACTTTAGGATCAATACCTGCTCCAGTAAGACTTCCAGACAGTTGATTCCTGCAGGTTTTTGCTATGGCAATAGCAGGTTGCTTCAACAACCCACCTTCCAAAGGTGACTAGCTCCCCCAATCCTCCCTGTCTCTTCTATAGATGTAACATCCCAAGAGTACAGAGTCTGGTTTGGGAGTCTCACTAGGCCTTTGTGCGCACGCGCGCGCGCGCACACACACACACACACACACACACACACACACACACACACACGTGCCCATTTATGTGGCACACAGTCCACCATTGTCACGGGCAGCTCTCTTGCCCCACCCACCTCATCTCTCACAGTATATTTGACAAAATATGTGTTTTTCTGCTCTGATCCTTTACTCTGTGACTTGAGGACAATTCTCCCTCACCCAGAGCCAGCAGCACAGCCCTGTGGTATGCCTGAGATCACACAGTTTTCCTCCAAACGCCTCTTCATTACCGTGAGGAGGAACGCTTATCTTTAACACACCTCTTCTTCTAAAGGTTTTCGTGTTTTTCGTCAGCACACATTAATTGGACCCGTCAGTGGAGTTCAGGGAGATCCTTCCACATGGGCGTGAAGCACACTGGTCCTATCCAACCTCCACTTCCCCATTTTCCCCTTTCACACCCTTCTCTGCTTTTCACTTCCTCCTCAGCCCCCAGCAATCACCATTCTCTTCTCACAGAGACTTCACCCAGCACATCTAAGAGGGGATTGCGGCATTTGGCTTTCTGCGTCTGGGCTTGTTTTGTTAACACAATGTCCTTCGGTTCAATTTATTTTCGTGCAAATGACAGGATTTCATTTTTATTTATGGCTGAATAAAACTCTACATGCATATATAGTACATTTTCTGGGTCCATTCATCTGTTGATGGGCAACTAGGCCGATTCCATATCTTGGCTATTGTGAGCAGTGCTGCGGTAATCACGGGCGGGCAGGTATGTCTTTGGTATGCTGATTTCATCTTCTCTGTGTATATACCAGATGTGAATAGCTGCCTTCTATGGTTAGATCTATTTTCAGTATTTTTTTTTTTTTTTGCGATACCTCCATAGTGGCTACATCGATCTAGATGGCAAATATCAGTGTTTAAAAGCCCTATTCTCTTCTTCTTTACCAGCATTCACTTTTTGTTTTACTGATAATAGCCATTCCAACAGGGATGAAATGTTATTTCATTGTACCTTGGATTTGCATTTCTCTGGTGACCAGCACCATTAAACGTCTTTTTTCCATATATTTGTGGGTCATTTGCATTTTTTCTTTGAGAAGTGTGAGTTTATCATATCGTCTGCCCATTTTTCAATTGAGTCATGTGGGCTTTTTTTTTTTTTTCACCTTTCTTACATCCAGGCAGTGAGAAGCCCAATGTCTGAACGCCCTCATTAGATTTACAAGCCACCGTCTGTAGCTTTTCTGTAGTTATAGTCAACAGCCTTGGCTTTTCTGTCCCCATAGAGTCCTCACTGCTAAGACCGTGGCTCTGGGTCCTGAGAACAATTGAACATGGGTGATTTTGGTTTCCTTGTTCATAAAGCAGTGCTGTGTGTTTGTGTGCTATCGCCATCACGGCCAATCAGCTTCTCCACACACAAGTCTGGGGGCGGGGCATTAACACACCCGAGGGCTACTTTAGGAGTGGTATGACTGAGAATGACCAATCAAAATTGATCACAGTCCATGCCACAAGGCTGCCATCCTGTAAAGCCAACGCCAATCCCCACTCAGTTTCAGAGGTCAACCAATCAGAACTGCTCTCATTGGCTGGAGAGGTGGCTTGGTGGATAAAGGCAGCTGCCAGGCAAGTGTGATGATAGAGATGGGATCCCTAGAACCCATAGAAAATTCAGGCAAATGTGGTGGCCGCTTGCTGTCCCAGAACTTGGGAGGCAGAGTTGGGGGATTTCTGGGCTTAGGCGGCTGGCTAGCTTAGCCAGAAGCACTCTGGATTCAATGGGATACCTCACCTTAGTAAATAAAGTAGAAAGTGATTTTGAGCAATCGAGGGAAAAAACCTGATGGCAATTTTGGGCCTTCATGTGCACACGCAAGTGAACTCACACACAAACGAACACATATGCACGTGTGTAGGCACCACACAAACACACACACACCCCGCTTGCCATCATTTACACAATACATAGTCCATTATTGTCATAAGCAGTTCTTTCTCCCCTGCCTACCTCTTCCCTTGCAATGTATTTAACAAAATGTCTTTTTCTACCCTAATCCAATCTGGACAAATTCCTTCACTGCCCACAGCTCTGGCCCATCATATTAGCTAGCCACCTGACACCAGGAGAACAGGGAGGCCATGGAGGTTGAGGACCCAATATCTTCTCCTCAAGGATCTACCTCCGACACAAGGGGCAACTTCCCATAATGCTAGGCATTGAATACAGTTTTCCTGTTGTTTCATATTACGGATTTATTCACTGGGCAATTTCCATGGGTGTGGCTCTGTCTGCGGTGGGTGCTGGGTGTGGTAGAATACAGTATGATTCATTAACTCATAAGCCCAGAGTTGAGATCTCAGGGTGGATGTGACAGGAGCACAAATAATCAGAACTTGTGATAAAACATAAATACTATCACAGTGGTAAAAATAAAAGCCTCCGGACGTTTACAGGAGAGGAAGCTCTCTCTGGGTTGACAAGATGAATTAATTATGTTTAATTTATACGTTTTATAATGGTGTTTGTATGAGGTTTGTTTATAAAATAGTGGTCCTCTAAGAACAGGCTGTTTCTCCAATCCTCCCCTTTCCATTTTAGTCTCTCTTCCCTACCCTCAGTCACTGGCGCCTCGAGACAAATGGGCCACTAATGGCCCATGACTGATGCAGAGAAGAAAGGCCCCATGCCAGGGAGGTTCCTGAGACCACACTGTTGGGAGCGGAGAGGCAGACACAGTCTTTTTTTTTGTTTTGTTTTGTTTTTTTTTTTTGGTTTTTTTGAGACAGGGTTTCTCTGTGGTTTTGGAGCCTGTAGACCAGGCTGGTTTCGAACTCACAGAGATCCGCCTGCCTCTGCCTTCCAAGTGCTGGGATTAAAGGCGTGTGCCACCACTGCCCAGCAAGACAGTCTTGATTCTTCTTGTTGGAGAGCCTGGAACCCTCTGGAAACTATTGACTCTAACGGCAGATCACAGAAGCTGTCTCAGATTGGTACCCTTGGCCAGCAAAGCAGTTCCCATGCTATTCAGAGCGATGGCAGCTTTCAGATGGGGGCATACCAATTGTTAAAGACCCCTTGGCGTTACTCACCAGGGTAGGAGAATTTGTTTTGGTATCTGGGAAAAACAGTTGTTTGGATAATTACATTCTCTTTCCCCTTGTCTCTTCAAACGCATTAGCAGGAGATAATATCCCTCATCCCGAGTCCAGCACCATCCAATAGAGCTGCCATTAAACAGCTGTCACCTTCCTCTCCCCTTCTGCATGTGTTTCTCAGCAGGAAGAATGGCTGTCTATGTGTCAGCTTCACTGAGCTCGCGTGTAGGCAACAGCTCACTGACCTGGAAGCCATCCAGGCATTCGAGTGTGGAGATGCTGGGCTGAGAGCTGAGTGACCATGACTCATTGGATCACTGTTGGTTCTTTGGTTCTTAAGTCGTGAAGTGAGGAGTCTGGGAAAGGAAAACCTTGGGAATCAATACTTTGGAGACAACATGTAGGTCCTGCTTTTTGGTCAAACTGGGCTCTCTATGACTTCATCTCTGGGCTGGAAACCCTTCAAGCTCCTTCACGACATGATTCTTGTGTGTCATGAACCATCTCTTGCCATCATGGAGTCCTTAACATCTTGGTTGCTCTTTGTTCATCACTGAGCTAAGGCCTAAGCTTGGCTTCCTTTGAAACTCATGATGTCCACTCATCAGAACGTTCCTCTGATTGCTCTTCATGAGACACATCAGGTCTCCGCTCCCATTAAGTCGTGGGAAGGAGGCTTGCAGACAGGGCGCAAAGCTAGTGGTGAAAGAGTAGGAAATAGAAAAGAAACAGAAAGGAGACCAAGGGGAGAAGGGACCAGGATGCTCCAGCATGGATGAGAAGAACAAGAGTGGACGAGAAGAGTGGGAGGGGGTGGGAGGTGGCGAGGCTTACAGAAGTGTTTGGGAGGAGCACATGGAGACAAATACAAACAAACCCAGCCAGGTACTTCAAGGGTGCTGGAAGCCCAAGAACCTCCTCTCCTTCCTCTCTCCACTTCTTTTTTTTTTATATTTATTTATTTATTATGTATACAATGTTCTGTCTGTGTGTA
>NW_004949124.1:3607420-3613899 GCF_000317375.1 Microtus ochrogaster | reverse complement strand
GGAATTGAACTCAGGACCTTTGGAAGAGCAGGCAATACTCTTAACCTCTGAGCCATCTCTCCAGCCCCCCCCCCCACTTCTTTGTCTCTCTCCTTCCTCCCAACAAAGACATATTATTGCCTCACAATCTGACACAGTACCACAGTTTCTCAAGAGGCAAACATGAATAAAAGATGCTTCTTGAATGCCAGGGGTTGACAGTTTATTAGAGGGAGGGCCGAATGTTTAATGTGTGGCAAGGTGTGAAAGACTATATCCTAAGAGGAGTGTGTACAACCGGGAAGGGATCAGTCCTGCTGGGGATGTGTTGGGGGTGGAGGGTGGGAGAGATGGTGACAGGAGGGGCAAGTTTTGCAGAACCAGCTGCTCTGAAGAGGGGAGCATCATTCCCATGCCGCTCTGAATGGCTCCACCCCGCTTCCCGCAGCTTTGCTGTGGCCTCTTGCTCCATGCAATCCTAACATTTCCCACATCGCCTTGGCTCTGTGATGGGCTTTATCCAGTCACCTTGCTGTACAGGGATCACTTCTTCACACGTCTGGCTTTCCCAGGGACTGCAACCTCTTTAAGGTCAGGAAACATGGTTGAATGACCTTCCCACTTACATTGCCCAGGACACCAGTATGGTGCCAGTCAAGAGCGAGTAGGGATCCTTTCCTTTCCAATACGAACCCCAAGTCTATCAAGTGCAGAGTGAGACATAAATATATGGGTTTGCACACCAAATAACTCCTCACCCAGCGTTCCCATCACTCTGCCACTCTTCTGTAGGGTGGGGGAGGGGGAAGGAAAACTATTTCTCTGGATGTTTTCATCAGCATCCACAGCTTGCCTGGCCTGGCCTCCTTTCCTTTTGTTGTTCCCTCTCTTCTTTCTTTTTTTTTTCTTCTGCCCTTTCCTTCTCCATGACTCACAAATAAAAATGAGTTCCCTTTAGTTTTTCTCTCACAGTGGCTATTCAGGCTAGATCCTGGGTGTGCACCGATGCCACGTGTTCAGGGCTCTTGGGGATACTTCAGGCCTATCTCCAACACCACTGGGCTTTGTTTGGGATTTTAGCTTATCTAGGGAGCTAGAGGCATAACCTTTTCTATGGAATTTCTATGGAATGGTGATCACTTAGTATAAAAACATCTGTCTTTTGAGGAGAGGAGAGGCGGGGAATTGAACCCATGGCCTTGTATATGTTAGGAAAATGCTCTTCCACTGAGCTACATACATCTCAGTCCAAAGGCTGTCTTTTGACTTGAACGTGTAGGTGGAAATGACCTGCCCTCACCTTTCATATCCTAGCAAATTAATTTCCACCAATATACACATGCATGCACACACACACACACACACACACACACCTTATAAGCTTGCTGGATCACGAGGCCCTTCCCCAGGCCTAAATGCAGAATTAAATGGCTGCCTAGATTATAGCTGGTTTGGCCTGCATACAGGTTACTTAGTCTATTTTCTCAGGGAATTGTGTCTTGAGTCTTTTGTACACAAGCCCAGGAGCCTCAATAATAGACACATTTTAAAAATCCAAATAAATAACTCTTCAATTCATCATCCCCACCTCTGAAAGCAGGATTCTTGGGAAGCTGGTACAATTCGAGTCAACAATTCAGAGACTCTCGTCTCTTCAAAAAGTTATTAAGAAGTGCATTGAGGAACCCGGATTGCAATCTGCTCTTGAAAAGCCCTGGAAAATATAATACTTTAGCTGGATGCTGGGGTACTGCTGGTAAGAGTGGCACCCCCACCGCTGCCTGACCCACTCCATCCTCAAAGGTTGGCAGTGAGATTACAAAACCCTCCAGTGGTCTCACTGACATAAATCTAAGCCCTTAAAGGTGTCACCCAACCTCACAGTCCCTCATTATTATGGGCTATAAACACCGATTCAAAATGAGAATCATCTAAATGTTACTGAACCAATGTTCTACACTGAATAAGAGTCCGTCATGACTAGGGATTAATTAAAGGGGGACTATTCAGATACATGTCCCTAAAATAGATACCTGAGCGTAATATCAGACACCTGTGTTTAAAAAGACAGGGAACGAGAGTTCATTTTTGGTAATGATCAATCCTAGTGTGGGTAAGAGACTGTGATCTCTGCTGTTTCCCCTCATTTCCATCGTGAAGAAAGAAACAGAGCACTGTGAGTTGCCATGGTGACTTCTCAGAGGCCCAGGTCAGAGGTAGAGCTATCGGAGAGCTGGATAACTAGGTTGTCTTACCGTGGTGTCCATGCCACCCTAGAAGAACTGAATATCCCTGCCCATGGGTATCAGGAGGGTATGGGGCATCAGACCTCCTGCCAGTTACATCATAGGGAAAAGCCTCACATGGGCTTCTGATTTCACTCCCAAGGATGCTGAGGTCCCATTCGGGGATCCTTGTCAAGTTTTTCCTTAGCAAGATGGCCACAGAATTGCTGGGGCAGAGGCCACCAGTCAGGAGGCCTCCTAAGACTAACTGGAGGCACTCCGGGAGGTTGCATAGGAGGCTGGGAGCCGGCATGGATGAAGATGCACTCTTAATCTTCTGCTTACCTGCATCAGCTTGTTTATGCATCATCTCCCACCCACCAAGCTCATCTTTTATGGGGCACTTCTGCTTTAGGCATTGCACCATTAGGAGAGCTGCAGGACCACAGCTTTGCTGAAAAATTCCCTACGCAGCTGTTCTAACACAGGTTATCTTACTGAGTCTAATCCCATCCCCACACGTTTGCCATGACAATTTTATGATGGGTAAGGCCAACACCTAAAAAGATTTTACCAGGTGAGGTCTGTCTGGGGCTTTAAATTCTTTCTACTGTAGCATGTCCTCAAAGATTGGGCAGAAACACATTCTCTTGGATGCCGAGTGAACCAAAAGCTGTTAGACTGTGCCCAGAGCATAGATTTATGCTAAAAAGCAAAATCGCTGTCAATGAGAAAAAGATAATTTAGGGCTAGTTAGAGCCAAGTGAGCAGTTTAAATGGCAATGCGGTAGAGATGTCCAAGGACGCTGTTGAGGGTGGTGGCGGTAATGAGATGTAGGATGGTCCTTGACGGATACGTGGGATGGGGACAGTGGGGATGACTGTGCTTGGCTCATCCAGATGGCTGCTCATTGATGTGGTCAGGCCCGGGTATGGATTGAGTAAGAGGCCAGGATGGAGAAAGTTGAGTAGGTTAGCCTGAGCCGGGGAAAGAAGTCTGGCTTCCAGGTCTTTGGTAGATGGCAGGTGTAAATTGTGTTTTCAGAAAATGAATCTGGGCACAGCAGAACTGGAGGAAGGGGTCATGGGAGACACTGCAGGATGGAAAGGGAAGGGAGAAATCAGTGTAACTGTATTTTAATTGTTAAAGTATGAAAAGGAAAAAAAATAAGTCTTAAATGATAAAACTTCATTGATAATATATTACCTCGACATCTTTGTGGGGGACGATATGATGTGTGGATGCGTGTTCACAGGATCCACTCGGTATGCTTAGCAGGATACACCTTGCTAGCGTTAACAGGAGTGCACCGCATAGCTAACATGGCACACTGCAAGCTCTCAAAGGAAACGCTAATTGTTTTGGGCAATAGCTCTCCTTTCATCATAAGCTTGCTCTGTCTGACTGAGAGGCTTGGCTTGTTTTGAAAGTATCAGCTGAGATCCAAGGTTCCAATATGCTCATCACTCAATGGACACTTTATTGGGACGTCAGCACTCCATTTTCTCTTTGCAGTTGGAGACTTCTCCTGAGCATCTACTGGTACATGGCTCGGATTAGATTGTTAGGCTCTGGAGCCAAGCTTCTGGGTAGGGTAACAGAAAGCAGGAGACTTTCAAAGATTTTAGATCCATCTTCTATTTCATCCCAGGGTGAGGAATATTTAGGAAAGTCAAAAACAGTGGAATTAGAGGCAAAATTAACTTTGCCATTTGGTATATATAAAACACCAGCATCCTTGGCTTCATTCTGCCTCCCTTCCCCTCTAAACCTGAAGGCCCTTTCAGGTACTAAACTATGTGACTCTTATAGTTTTTTGCTGAGGCAGTCTCATGGGTCTCAGGCTGGCCTCAGAGTTTCTACATAATCTAGGATAACCTTGAACTTATGATACTCTGGTCTCTACCTCCATAGTGCTAGGATCACAGGTACATTCAGGCATCATGGTTAAGTGGTGCTGGCGATCCAAGCCAAGGCTTCAAGCACTCTCCACGAAAGCCGTTTACTGACTGAGCTACATCCCAGCCCTTAACCTTGTGGTTTTCAGTAGTGAAGAATCATATAGTCACCCCAAGCCCCAGACAGTAAAAGAGTAGGCAGAAGACAGTGAATGAAGCACATTTGTGTTCAATTCTATTGGAGCACTCTTGGAGCTTTGGAAAAGTTCTAGCATGAGCCAACCATGTGGTGGTGTGTGCTCCTGATCATTTCCTATGGCGTCCTGGTGGTACCTAGTGCTATTTAGGGGTGGAGTTTCTAGGTGGGGCGTACTAAAAGACCCATGCTTGGAATTAAGTTACTATATTCCAAAGGAGAATCCAGAACTTAAGCTTATGTTACTAAGCATTTCTGTCTTTGTCCACAGCTATAGTTTTAAGTCCCTATGATTATGTGGCTTTCAAAAATTACCTAAAAGACTATTTTGCCTGGCTTACCATTTTTTAGTTGATTTTCTTAATTTCCTTTTGAGCTTTGTACTCATAGTTCCCTGTGCCATGTCGTTTGGGATCATTTGTGAGCCCACTCACTTAGAACCCTATAGCTCTATGGCAACCTAATTTTTATTGTGTGCCAGGCATTGTGGTGAATGTCAGGGATTTGGAGCTAAAGTGAAAGACTCACCACTTAAAACAGTTAAAGGGAGCATACATTCAGATGACACCCTTGGGGAACAGGGAGCTTCAGCTTGGGAGGATGCTGTAGGTGAAAGATTGGGCTGGCTGCAGAACACACCAAACAGGGTTGTCCGTGAGACATTAACAGAGATACCATAGAAGAAAATCAACATTCAGCAAAGAAGTCCACCAAACAAGGACTTAGGCGGCTACCATTTTACCTCTTAGCTCTAGGATCAGACAGTAGTGAGAGGCTGTAGGACACCACACACCAGTTGATATGATAATATGGGCATGCATAAAGGGCTTCTTACTTTAAAAGCTGAAAAGTACTAGTTGGTAGGGAGAACCTAGTGTATGCATCCAAGCATGTGCCCATGTGCCAAGCTGAGTGATTACACCGTACTTCATCACTGCAAGCTTCAAGCCTCCAAGTCTGGAACTAAGGTGAACCTTTTTAGAAAAAAGTGGTTTGACTTCACAGCCTTTTTTGTCTGCCCTCCCTTCCTTTCCCCCTTTATCCCTCTTTTTATTTTTTCTTTCTGAGATTTGCTGCTTCCTTGGAGAGTCCTGTGTACCACTACTGCCATCATAAATCTGGTCCCAAGGGTGATATTTAAACCCTTGAAAGCCTTGGCAAAATCCCAGACAAAACTCTGGGAGTGCAACCAATATCAGATAGGATGTTCAACACAACTTTACTAAAAACTGGGGTGGGGGGAGACAGGAAAAAGTCCCCAGCAGTAGCTCCAAGTTTCAGTTCTGTCCTGTTGACCCTGGAAGAGAAAATGGTGTCCTCAAAACCTTGCTTCCTAGGTCTTAGTGCCTTCTCTCATGTACTAACACAATCTCAGCTCCCATGACTCAGGAGGTACTTCTAATTTAGTGGTTCTCAAACTCCCTAATGCTGTAACTATTTTAAAAAGTTCCTTTCCTTGCTATTTCATAACTGTAATTTTGCTACTGTAATGAATTGTAATGTAAATATCTGATTTCAGGATATTGGATATATGCCTCTTGTGGGGTCACGACCCACAGGTGACAACTGCTGCTTTAATTTAACTTCGTGACCCTTAGAGGAAAATGAGCACCATATTATTTACCACAATCCTTGCCTTTATCGAGTGACCCAGAATAGCAAAGACCTCAGCCTCGGTTAAGATCTCATTTGAAAAAGCCAGGCACAGAACAATATAGCACATTCTCACTTACACTTAAAAGTTGACCTCAGTGAATCAGCGATTAGAATAGCCATTAATAGACCCTGGGAAGGGTTCAGGAAGGGAAAGATGTAGAGAAGTGGATAATAGCTACAGGGGTGCAGCTGGACAGAAGGAACAACATTCGATTGTATAGTTGAACAACGATAGTTGGCAACAATTAATTGAATATATTCAAGTAGCTGGAGAGGAGGCTAGGAAGATAACTGTGGGAATAAAGCCTATGCTGAGCAAGTTTAAAGACTCAAGTTCAAACCCCCAGAACCCGTGAAAAGCCTGGTATGCTAGCGTACATTGGTGATCTCAGTGATCCTATAGTGAGATGGAAAGCAGAGACAGGAGCATCTCCAGAGGCTTGCACATCGCTGTGTTGGTCCATGCAATGGCGAATGACAATAGTCTGAAATGGAGTGGAAAGTAAGGACTGACACCCAAGGTT
>NW_004949124.1:3606287-3607254 GCF_000317375.1 Microtus ochrogaster | reverse complement strand
CCTTTACATGTTCCTAACACAAAGAAAATGGGAAACCTGTGAGGATTTAGATGCATCAGTTATTGTGGTAACTGGTGCTCATCACACATTGAATGCATATATTAAAATGCCATAGTGTACCTTACTCTCCAAATAAAAGACTGTGGCCTTCTGAGAGATTATTGTGTCCAGATGAGCTACAAATTCCTTTGAATATGTGTGTGGATACTGTCTATGCATGTGTGTAGATACTGTCTATGGATGTGTGCATATACCATCTATGCATGTGTGCAGACACTGTCTACGCATGTGTGCATGCATGATGCTTTTTAAATGAAGGAATGGCCGGCACCTGAAGGGAAGAAGAAGTGAAAGGAAGGAGAGAGGAGAGGCAAAGATTCTAGGCCAAAAGAGAAGGCTCCATCTGAGTACATGCCAGAGCCAGGCTCCATTCAGTCAGCTTGTCCACAAGTGCAGAGTTTCCAGCCTGAACCTGAAGCAAGGGAAGAGAGTCAGGCTTCGCTGATAATTGTAGGGGCTATGGATATCAGCCAGTCAAGTCTACAACCCAGCTTTCTTCCCCTCACAGAAGATAAGGGAGAAAGTTGAAGGATGAATGATAGGAGACATAAAAAACAAAACAAAACAAAACAAAACAAACCTTACAAAATCCAGGGTCTGCAGAAACATATGGAAGACAGGCTAAGGCTGAGGACAAGGAGATGCAGGAAAAGGCTGTCCCCAAGAGAGATGCCAAAATAAATGGCTGGGACGGAAGATAGGGCTGCATTTCTTTATCAGTGTCAAAAGAGGAATGAGGCAGAAGGGCGGGGCTGCCTTGGCATTCCACACATCCGCAATTAGGAACAGAGAGGAAGGAACAGAGAGAAGGACCCTACCAGGGGAAGCCTGTACCCTCCTGCATCAGCACCCACATGCAAGGTGGCTGAGCCTGTACCCTCACGCATCAGCACCCACATGCAAGGTG
>NW_004949124.1:3593382-3605741 GCF_000317375.1 Microtus ochrogaster | reverse complement strand
CATCAGCACCCACATGCAAGGTGGCTGAGCCTGTACCCTCATACATCAGCACCCACATGCAAGGTGGCTGAGGGAGATACCTGCGTCTGTGCACAACAAGAAAGATATTGATCCCGAGATGCTTAGACAGGAAGGGAGGCAGAGACCAGCTCTCATGAGACATTTCTTGCTTCTGTTCGAATCCATACAAATGTAATTCAGGAAATTTCTCATCCCGGCTTTACGTACTCACAGATTCAGTCTGCAAGACAGAAGTCTTGGGACACTCCTAGGTTCTCTTTGGCTTCTGGGGAGTGTGGTGTTTGTTGCCCAGCCCTCTCACAGACAGGCCTGACCCATCCAAGGGACAATTCTGGGTGTCTTCTCTGCCATTCATTTACCTGCCCCACTGGGTGTTTGCTTTTGAACCATGCACTGCCATTCACTCGGCTATGGGAACAGATGGGGGTGCCTTCCTACCCCACATCTTGGTTCAGTTGGCCCTGTAGCACAGCAACTGATCAGAACTCTCACCCAGAGGTAGCATTTTCATTATATTTCAATTTCACAAATGATGGGAAGGACCAGCTTATAAAATAAAGCTATGTATTCAACCTCTATGGGCTTCTCAAGACAATGGATTTAATATGTTCATGAGAAATTCCAGGAAGAAGCCTGTAATGAAAGCTTATTGCCTCTCAGGTGCCACTGGCCAGCCATGTGTCTTGTCCTTCCTGTTAATTAGAGCAGAAAGAGTATCCTGGTGAGATGGATCCTCACAGAGCTCAGGCCTACTCTCCTTAGTAGACCCAGGCAGTTCCCATGCTGCCGTGAACGCCATCACAGCCTTGCGTGGGGTATATGGGGTGCAGACAGGATATTACAGTGTTCTTGGAGAAAAAGATACGAGCCTACTTTACCAGATGCATGAATGATTAATGAGGGGGTAATTAGTTACTGTTTGTTAATTGTTTTATAGACACAAAATGCTGGCTAAGAGCTAAATGAAGGCATAGGAGCGGCAAAAGTCCAAAGACTTCACCCCCCCCCCCCAAATGCTGATCTTGGAAGCAGAAGGTTGGTGCGAGGGAGGGATCTTAGAGACTGTTTCCTTGGTGGCTTGTACACTGTACTTCGAGGGACTATCTGGGCAGTCATCCAGCAACCACCTCCCAGGAACCTCCCCCCTCCCACACACACAAACAAACAAATCTCAAGAAGAAAACAATGGCAAATTTTCCAAACTCATACTTTCAGCATGGTTTGATGGCAGAGAGTGCCCAACCTTTAAAATGTCCATGAACACACACACAAACACACACACACACACACACACACACACACACACACACACCATCGAATCCTAGCATCCTCTTCTTCTTCTTCTAACTATGGCAGTCAGCTAGCCAAAGGCTTCCTTGCTTACGCCCAAGGGGCCTTTTGACATTTGGTTCCCTTAGCTCCAGGGCTGTGGAGAGTGCTGCTGGGCCCTGGGCCTGGAGTAAGTATCTCTAGGATGGTCAGACAAAGGTGCAGTATCCATTTCTCCCACCTTCATCAAACCCACAAACCAGCAGCATCAACACTCAAACCCATTCCATCCTGTAGAAGATTTAGAATACTTTAGGAGTGCTGGGAGACAGCTCTATTGGTAAGGCTTTGCCTTTCCAGCTTGAGGATGAGAATGTGAACCCAAGAAACCGTGTGAAAATAGCCAGGTGTGGTGGCACATGCTTGTAATCCCAGCACTGGTGGCTAGGTGGATCCCTGGGACTTATTTGGCAGCCTGCTGGGTGAGCTGCCAAGCCAGCAGGAAACACTGTTTAAGATAGCAAGGTGGACAGCTCCCGAGGGATGACACCTCTGGCTGTGCACGTGTCACGAACATACCCAAGCATACACATCAAACGCCACAGCCTAACACACACTGGGTTTCAAAAATCTAGTATTCGGTGGGTATGGCTCTGAACTTTATGCCAAGCTTAGGAATTGAGCTCTCCTCTACCTCGTCTCCAGGCTCACCTTGAAGTACGAGCCACTGTCTGTCTGACTCCAGCTTGCACTGAGAGAACATCTTCCCTTCTAGCCCCAGCTCTGCACACAGGAGTGGAAGCCCAATGTGTCTCCTTTGCTTTCTCATGTCCCTGTGTTCCCTTCCTCACAAATATCTCCTCTAATGAACTTCATGGCCAGGGAATGGGAAGGTCAGCTATATACAGGAAGGGTCAGAAGCTCACCCTTTACCTCAAATGTTGTCTGTAGCTGGCAATGGAATTATCTATAGAGCTGAGGTGATCTTAATATTAAAATATCTTTCCACTGTGATTGCTTATGTAAAGTCCAAGGTCAGAGAAACATGCTCGGACAGGTACAACATCCAGTGTGGGAAGTGTAACCTTCCTACGGGTCCTCAGTTTGCCATGGCCCGCCTCTCTAGTCATTTTCATGCGCTGAACCTCTAGAGACACTATCTATGCAGGGTTTGCTCTCAGACCTATAAGTGTTGATTCATCCAGCCTTTCTTCATGGGGTTTCTATTGGGCTTCATTCATGTCTCGTTGGCTCATTTATTTTTTTTCTCGATGTCTCCTATCTAAGAGCTAAGAATTGCCAAAGCCACTGAGACTTCCATATTCTGACATGTTATTTGGAGGCTGGAGGGAATAGACCTAGCCCACTAATTCTAGAAACCATGTCAGGTGGGACACAGGTGATCACGGTTGCTCTTCACATGGACACTCAAGTGTGTATTACCAACTTCATTTCTCACATACAGTGCCATTAGGAAAACAGATACACGACATCTTGATGGCTTAGGTAACACCCATGTGACTCAGGAAACAAACCCAAACCCAAGTTTTTCATACCCGGATGCTATCCCCTTTGCTCTGTCCACGTTACCATATCTCTTGCCTTTCTTTCTGCTCGCTAGCTTTCCTTCCTTCCTTCCTTCCTTCCTTCCTTCCTTCCTTCCTTCCTTCCTTCCAAACTTCATTCATTTGTTTGCTCCTCTTTTCCTTCCTTCCTTCCTTCCTTCCTTCCTTCCTTCCTTTCTTTCTTTCTTTCTTTCTTTCTTTCTTTCTGTCCCTCCCTCCCTCCCTTTTTTGAGACAGGGTCTCACTTTGTAGTTATAATTTCTTTTAGACAATGAAAGAAACAAGGAAGTATGATTGAAATGCTTGATTCTGCTATTATCCGCTATTTAAGGGAGATAGAGACTGTAGGAGAAGCGTTGGTTGGAAGCAATGTTGAACTGACATTTTCTTATCCTTTTTGGTCCCCGTTCACATCACAGCCACAGATTTTAAGAAATGACTGCACAGGGTCCTTAGTGACCTAAATAGGAAATAGATCTCCAAACCCCTTATTCATCACCAGCTGGTGCATTAGTCTCATTAATAACTAGGGCTTAATCCTCCACCTTCAAAGAGGCTTTCATTACCCCAAACAATAATTTTTTTAATTACCAAGATGGCGTGGCAATTGCATATTGAATACTAAGGTCAATTTAAAAGTAATAAATACTTTTGAAAATTCTTTGAACATTTTAATGAATTAAAAGTTATGAAATATTTATAAGCAGTAGCAACACCATTTAGTACCATTAATAAAATAAATACATTAGTCAGAGAATGAAATTCATTACTGTTTTACTACGAGACATCGATGTCAATGACAGAATACTGCTCCAAATTACTTGTAAAATAGACCAATTATTTTAGTGTGATTAATCTTTTCAATTATTTCTTTTATGTAGTTGTAATTTGAAAGTAATTTTCTTCTGGGAGTACCATGACCTCAGCACATCCATTCTTTATTTATATTTAAAACCTCTTTTTGGATCTAGCCTCCATTTTAGGGTGAGTTTCAATGATTCGATATTCAAAACAATAACCCAAACAATTGTTATTGTTCCTAAGCACTCTATAGGCGTTTGTAATTGGCTTCATTAGTGAGCATGAGTAAGTCGTCAAAGTAAGGAAGTCATTGCCAACAGTAGCTGTTCACTGGTAGGGAAGGCAGCAAAAGACTTTGGTCCTATGGCCTGGCTCTGTCTCACTGCTTTGGATTTTAGTCTGCTGGAAAGGGGCAGTCTGGGAAGCATGTCTAAGGACTCCCCAACTTTTCTGTCTTCCCCACAGGATTAAACAATATTAGTTCTTTGCAAGGCACGAAGACTTCTAGGGACGAGGTCACAAAGTGACAAAGGAAATGACATTATCGGAGGTGAAGGCGCCAGTTGTAGGGGAAAGAGGAACAGCTGCCTTTAAAACCACAAAACACATCTAGGCTATTAGAGTCTGCTGGAAGCAAGAGAGCTTCCCCTCCACCCCATGGCTTGGACAAGGCGCAGATGGAAGGCAGAAGGTGTGTGGGACTCTGCGAATGCCGCCTGGGATAGCTGTGCGGAATCATGCTCTGGTTGCAGAATAAGGAGACTCAGCTTAGTCAAGGGACGCTAGAGAGAGGAGGCAGGGGTATTTATCATGCCAGGCACTGGCTAGGAGCTCTGCACACAATATCTGTTTTAATCTCCCAACAAAGCTATAATTATGTATTATTAGCCCATTTAATGATGAAAAAAAAAAAAAAAACAAAGCCCACAGATTTAAGAAACTCTTCCAAGCTCACAAAGGTGGCAAGTGACAGAGCTGAGCCTCCACACTCATTTGGTCTGATTTAAAAGCCCATAATCTCCTTCCTCCATTAGGATAAGCAAACCTTTATTGAGCACTCACCATGAAAACAGTGCTCTTTGTTGCTAATTGAGACACCGGAATGAAAAAAAAAAAGACTTTGATTCTAGGAAGTTAGCATCTATTGAGTGAGACACAGAAATAACTCTGCAGAGAAGTGGATTGTTCTAAAATAGAAAAGCATGGAAACATGATTCTGAAGTGAGACGGAAAATAGTATCTCAGCTGAGATCTGAAAGAAGTGTGGGGCTGCGGAAGACAGCCTGTGCTGCAGAGCAGGCCTGGAAGGAGCCTCGAGCCAAGGAGGTGTTGGGAAATGTGAGTCAATTTCAATAGCTGGATGAAACCAGGACTTGTGTTGTGTACACAAAGGTGCATACATTCCTGTGTGGGTGCTGTATATTTGCACATGTGTGTGTGCACACGCACATGCACGCATGGGAGAAGTTTGTTCACAGAGGCCAGAGGTCAGCAATGGATCCTGTCCTTAATCTTTTTCTATTTCTCTAACTTTTTTGTTTTGTAGACAGAGTTTCTCATTGACCCCATAACTCATTGGGTTGGCTAGCCTGGCTTGCCAATGAGCCCCAAGGACCTTCCTGTTTCTGCTTCTCAATAGTGAGATGATAAGCATGTACCAGCATGCTCTTTATTTCTTTTCATAGTTACTTAATTTATTTTTAACATCCGTTCTGAGGATTGAACTTAGGTCCCAATGCGTTACTGACTAAGCCGTCTCCCTAGCTTGACATAATTTTAATGCTTACTTTTAAGTGACTTAGCTTACTTAATAAAGTCGAGGTAAGAGATTTTGGGGAAAGAGAGTTAAGAAGGGGTGTTTTGAAAATAGGGTTTATCCAGTACAAATCGGGTTTCTCTGGAGGCTGTGGTTGTGGTTTCCTTCTGCTGTGCAATTCCAAGGAACAGACCCCATCTTTGCAGAGTTGGCTCAGTCCCTTGAAGTGACAAGCCCGGCTGAGTGGCAACCTCTCAGACCAATCTTATGTGGTTTTCATCACCTACTGTGCATTTGGCCATTAGTCCCCATCACCAAGCTGTGCAGGGGGCCAATTTCTTCCTGCGAATGGTGGCTTCTCCATGGGGAACTGAGAAGAAGCAAGGAGAGAGTGGCTCATTTTATCTGGCTTCAGGCGAGGAGGGCCCAGAGAAGTTCGGCAGCCCCCAGCACCCTTTAGGCTGCATCTCTAAGTCAGTTTCTTATTGACCCTCAGGATGAGGTCAATGCAAGGAAAACTATTGACATATTGCTATTCCCACTTTCAATTAAAAAACAATCAATGTGCCAATTCCGGAGGAGACCTTTAATGTCCTTTCAGATCTGAAGGGTAGACTTGTCTCCGGAAATGAAGAGGTGAGAGAGGGAACTGAAATTCAGGTTTTCTGATTGCTGGTTCAGTATTATTCCAAGGTCTTCGGAGAGAGCAACAGCGGAGCTAGTTTGTAGGGAGACATCCCTGCAAATGGAGCAGCTGCCTGATATCGCTCGTGCGAATTAAGTGTAATCTGGGATGCCCTTTGGGGAGCAGTTTCTGTATCAGATAGAATGAAGATCTTAAAGCCACCATTCCACACTCAACCCTAGACAGGAAAAAACAACTGTCTATTAGGGTCAGTAGGTTCTGCGATTTCTATCTTCTGGGTAAATGTCTGTTTAATGATCAGGCAGATGCGCCCGTGGATGAACGGGCAGATGTACTGGTAGATGCAGAGATGAGTATGCTATAGAAAGGGGGAGGTTTTTTTTTCCATGAACCCCAAGACAGAACACTACCGCAATCTCCATCTAAAAGCGCAGTTCGAGGACCCTGCTGGGGCATGGTTTGCTGCTGGAGCACATAATGCCCACTTTGGGCCAGTCTGCCAGGAGCCCATGCAGTCATCCCTCATTTTGCCCAGCAGGATTTTGGAGCCTACCCCAGACTCTGGTTGGCTTCGCATGCCTGATCAAAGAATTGAGCTGGTCTGTTTGGCCTCTCTCATTTCTTCATATCCTGTCTTGGGCTAAGGAGGATGTCCTCCACCGTCCATCATCGTCTTTGCTGGACCAGCTGGCATAAACCATCAACCTTTGCCTGAGAACACTCAACTAACTTTATGCCCAGAACACCGAAGCCAGGCCCCACATGGGGAAGAACTCATCTTATAAAATATTGTCTAATATTGAAAGTATTCTAATCTCATACTTAATCCTGATCTTGCAAACAAGGCATGGAGTATAGCTGGTTTTGGCTTTCATATTTTATATGAGAACAGAATTATAGGATCAGAAAATCTAGACCACAGAAGAGCTGAAAGCCACGAGCTGTCTAGTGGTTCTCAAATTGTATTTTAGAAGTCTCACCATGGAGCATGCCAGCCTGTAGGAGAAGTGGTTCTGGCCTCTGTTTTTTTTTTCACCAGTTCTGCAAGGGTAACTTTACACACTAGACTTCAATGTAAAACTTTTAAGCACGGTTCAGCTTTTATAGGAAGAGTGTGGTTTAAGTACCTTCAAGGCAGTCCCAGAGAAGGTAAGATATTAGTGCATCCCCAATCCTGAGGACAGGGTAGCTGTGGTTGCAACCCTGAGTTTGTTCTCTTGGATCCCTTATTTCTTCTGGCCAGTGAAGACAGTGAAAGCCCTCATGACGCCCTCCCTAGAGGTACAGGAATGCAAGGGACCTACATGGCTTTTGGTTGAGAAATCTGTGAGCGAGTTGAACGTGACTCCAGTCTGGGAAAGCTCAAATGTGTTTCTTGCAGGTTTGTGAAAGAGAAGAGGAATTCTGGGGGCTGGGAAGAAAGTGTATTTAGGTTCCCAAGGGAGTCGGTCGCAGCTCCCTCCTTGTTTTACACATGTTGGTCCTTTGAAGTTCTTTAGTTTCCTTTGGACCAGCAGGCAGTGGTGCATCCCAAAGGCCCTTGACAGTCGTGGAAGGGTGAGGGGAATGCGGCCTTGGTTTCTTAGAAACACTGAGGTCGAAGGAGAAGGAAGGATGAAGCACAGTAGGCTGGTTAGCAATGTAATGTATCGCATTCCAAGGGAATGCTTTAGGTTTTCGGTCACTACACTTTGATGTAGTCACTCTTCCTGTGGTGACCTTCCTTAGGAAGCAGCTGAGAGTCAGATGACTTCCAATCCAATTATCAGCTGTGACTCGGGGGTGATGACTTCATTTGCTGGGCCTCAATGTCCCCATCCAACTAACAGATGTAATAACAACAGTACACAGCTTTCAGCACTGGAGCGAGGATACAGGAAACTAACAGAAACACACACAGGGCAGGGCCTGGTGTGAGGAAGTACTAAATGAGCGTTTACAATGTGTATTTTGCAAGTTTCTCAGAGCCCCGTGGATGCTGTTCATGCCATTTCAGGATCTGGTCCTGCGCACTCTGGGCTGCATGGTTTATGTAGGAATCTCTCTGAAGTGGGGGGCCTTGGGTAGTGACCTCTGGGCTGTTCAACAATGAAAGGCTTTTTATGAACGGGATAGGGAGCCCATATTTGCGTGTCTCTGGAGGTTGGTGTCCGGCTCAGCCATACTCAGGGTATAGACTGTTCTTTCACTAGCTTTTCTGCCCAATTTCAGGCAATTTCTACTCACAGCTACCTTCTCTTGGAAGTAGGTTCGCTGCACTAGCCTGGAGCTATGAAACAGGATCAGTATTTATTAATCCATTGATTAACCAATCTGTCAACAAGCATTTGTGTGTTGTTTCCCACGTGCTTGGCACAGTGATAACTGCCCCCTTGAGCAAGCAAAGAAATAAAGGACAATGTATTGGACCTCAAGTTAGGGTCCCCCAATGACTAGTTGGCAAATGACTGTGGGATTTAGATGCAGACGATGTCAAAGTCATCCAAGCAGGATTTCAGTGGCTCCCAGTAACACATCCCGAGCAAGGAGGTACAGCACAGTCCCCATAATATTTTCTGACATAAAAGGGGATTAGGGATTAACTGTGCCCCATTGAAGCGACTGCAAGGAAAGGGAACACTGCAATTTTCAGTGTGAGAAAGATGAACAATAGTCTTAGGGAGACCACCTAACTGATGCCAAAGTCCATATTCATATACAAAAAGGATGTAAGAAGAATAGGGCATGTGGCTAAGAAAATGAAGTCTAAAGGATAAATTCAAGAGTCAGCAAAGTAGCCATCCAGGTGGGGCTGGCACATGCCTTTAATCCCAGCACTAGGGGAGACAGAGGCAGGTGGATCTCTGAGTTCGAGGCCAGCCTGGTCTTCCAGGATAGCCAAAGCAACACAGAGAAACTCTGTCTCGAAGCAAACAAGCAAACCAACAACCAACAACAGTGAAGAGTCTGCAATGTGGCACCTATAGTAGAATACAAGCACAGATAGAATACAAGGTGGCCATGAGCTCAGTGTTCTGGTCCATTTAGTGTAGGGATCAGAGGAGCAGGAAGGAGTTGAGAGAATTCCACGGCATACAGTAACAGATCAAACCTCAGCGTCTGCACCTTCTGCAAAGGCAAGGATGAGTCGGTGGCTTTGTGATCAGATCAACTTTGGATCCGGTTCAACTCCATGTTTTAGAGATTTTGGCAAGTTTTGAAACACCCGTGACATTCAGTTTTTCTGCTTGTGGGATGAGAAATAGGAGAAATGCCCCTGTTCTCTACCATTATTGTAAAGCTGTGGCAAACAGTACACAGGAACGGGAGGTGGACTCTTAGCCTCAGCATCTGCAAATGTCCCATCAACACTGGTGTACATTAACTGAGCATTGATTAGATTAAATGTGCACATTGTGACAGATGTCAGTATTGAAAGAGGAAATAGGTACATCTTCGGTCATTCTGAAGACACCACAGATAGATGTTGTGTCCCTTGCAGGGTGAACTGTGCCCAACATCTCCTGTCAGCCTTCTCTAGATGAGCTAAAACAGCGCTCTTTCTCACTGGGGTCAAGAAAGAGGAGTAGTGTTATTAGCTGTGTTCCCCTTCAGACTTTATCTGTCCCTCATTTTGAGGGGGAATCAAGTTACAATTGGGTAATAGACTAGATACCTTGTAGACCCATCTACACCCCTGGCTAGCATGTCATCAGCTTGGTCCATACCTCAAAGATGCTATTTCTTCTCCTCTTTCCTTCATGACCTAACCAAAGCCATGACCCCAGAAACCACAGACTCTTGTCTATAACACAAAGGCCTCAAGCATGTACCAAAGCATCACCCTAAATCCCCTTGAGTTTTAAACACGTGAGTGCAGTTTTAGGGTGATTCTTATGTTCTGATCTTGTCTACAGCCTCTGAATTTGCTCCATTGCGGGAAGAGGGATGCCAAGTGCTCAGGACATTCTGACATCATGATCTCTGCTTTATTTTCTCATAGGCCCACAGCAGGTCCTCCTTATGCATTGGTATTTAACGCATTCTGGGTAAAAGGAGGGATGCGGGGATGCAGAGATCCAACTGTTTCTCCATGAAGACCATCTTGTCCTTAGACTTGGGCCTCCAGACCTAGAGACAGGAAGGTGGCTGGACCCTAAGGACTTTCCCAGGTTTCTTGATCAGAAAGAGGCAGAAGAGGGTGCTCTGCAGAGGTAATTTTCTGACTCATGGAAGATCAATGAAGGAGGTGAAGTCCTTGTTTTGCAAGAATGGAGAAACAGCTAAATTACAAGCTTAAGTTCTGTAACATATTCAGTGCCGTACACACAAACCCCAGGGGAAGAATTCTCTAGGTGAGGGGGGGCTTGCAAAACAAGGGATGAAACATCCGTGTACCTGGCTGAAATTCTTAATTTGAGAATGCAGAGTTTTTGCAGAGCCAGGTGTTCTGGTGGTATTTTGTGCTGGATATCTGGGCCTTTGTACTAAATTGGTTTTCTTTTCCCTGATTTTTTTTTCAAATGGGATTATGCCATTTGTGTAAACTGATGTTTTTCCCATGTGACAGACAGTTCTATTAACTGGTTACATTTCAATTGAGGGTGCCTTTTGGATGGAAGAGATTCTTAACATCTGTGAAGTTTAACAGCGTCCAGAGACCTTCACAGAGCCTCACGTTCACAAATGTGGAAACATTCACGCACACTCCCGGCTCAATCCCAAACCACATTCTCTCAGGCCTGGCCTCACAGCACAGGTTCACCACCGTTTCCGCTGTAACCAGTCCATTCTGTCACATGGTGATGAGTTTTCTTTCCCCCCACATAGAAATCAGTTATGACAGAAACAAGAACATTAAAAAAAAATCACTTGTGGAAATTCTTGGAAGGCCATCAATGAAAGGACAGTCACAGTGGCAGAAGGAGCAGAGTCATTGCTCCACCTCACAACTAAGAGCATTAGCTTCAAATCCAGGCCTCTATACGCAACAGATGACTCTCTGTGAATGGGCCTTCATGCTTGCTCACAACTATTCTAAATGGAAGCCCGGTGGTGGTGGCGCACACCTTTAATCCCAGCACTCGGGAGGCGGATGGATTTCTGTGAGTTCGGGGCCAGCCTGGTCTACGAGAGCTAGTTCCAGGACATGCTCCAAAGCTACAGAGAAACCCTGTCTCGAAAAACCAAAAAAGAAAACATATCCTAATGGAGAAGTAAAATAACGGAGAATTAAGGTCTATAAGTACCACTGGCTTATTTCCATGTTTCATTCTTAGGCTGCTCAGGTCAGAGGCTCCTTACACGAGAGTGCCCTTCAGTGGAGCTTTGAGCAGAAGCAGGGACAGAAGCAGCAACAAAAGTGATGCCTTCCTGAAACCTTTCTTTATTCGTACGTTTGGGAAGGAACAAAGGATGCTTCTTGTAGACAGGGAGCCTTCTGATGTGCAAGAGGGGCTCAGCCTCACATAGCTACCACTGGTTTGTGTTAGTTTCCTTTCCATTCAGACTTGAAGCAATGTTTAGTGAAGCATGCATACAAAATAGGATGCTGAAAACCAGGATAGGAGACTCAAACCTACAGAGGGAAGAAGACAAGCTCACCAGAGGCCTACGAAGGCCTAAATACCGTGATGAGTATTGCATTTGGCTAGGTTGTCTGGAAGCAAAGGTTAAAAAGGAAAGAAAGAATAAAAGCTTAACTTGAGGTAAAGTCACAATGGGGCGTCTGTGCAAAAGAGGTTCAATGACACAGTGGGCCACGCCCATTAGGCTTGCACTAAAGTAAGCTAAATTTCCACATCTAACCATTTTCAGTGTTCTCTGTTAAAGAGCCCAGATAAAACCAATAAAATTACTCCTGAGTTTTGCCTCCAGAAAAAGCCAAATAGTGATTACCATTAAGTTATGGGGAGGGGAGAGGTGGATGGAGACGTAGGTGGAACCGAACGACAGAATGTTGGTAACTGATAGCTGGGCTGCGGCTGGGAGGTGGGGATTCGTATACTGCTCTATTTACTTGGTGTTCATTTACATTTTTCGTGATAAAATATTATTAAGTGGCAGGAAGCATTTGTCGCCACAGAAGTCAAGTTAGCATATTATCTAAGAAAGGCTGTATTCCACTTAATAAAATTTTAAGATAAGTAGATAAAACCTTTTTCTGGAATTCTTTGAAAAAAATTGCTTTCCTGGGCTGTGGAGCACTTGCCAATGTTCAGAATCAGTTCCTAATCGCTGCAGACTTTGTATTCAAGCTAAATACAGTCATTGATGTATTCAAGACAGGCCGGAGAGGAGAGAGAGAGAGAGAGAGAGAGAG
>NW_004949124.1:3592332-3593276 GCF_000317375.1 Microtus ochrogaster | reverse complement strand
CTTCGATTACCACTGGAGATGTATTCCAGGGCCACTCGGAATGGGTTCTCTGGGCGTCCAATTCTCCCATGCAGCACGGTCCAGCTGGATACAGTGGAAGGCAGGGAGAAAAGCATAGGAAAATAGTGATGAGAAGCCAGCCCAGCCTGCAGAGACAGTCACTCCTCTGCAGTGAGGTATCCCATTCTTCATGGGCACCAGGAGATGGAACCCCAAACAGTACTGAGGACAGTGACCCTGAGAGAAACATCTGTCTCATGTCCGTCCAGTGAACTCAGAAATCCCATTCTCAAACTCACTGTAGACAGTGGCATTTACAGACAGTTGCAAATCTTTGACGTCATTCTGTAGCTAAACTCATAGAGGAAGGACATCCATCCATGAGATAACCCGGCAGCAGAGTCAAAGAACAGTTTCCCAAAGTTTACCAGCCTATTCATAATTCTTAAGCAACACTTGGTTTCGGCCTGCCCAAAGTCTCATCATCCCCAGGTTTGCTGTGTAGTTACTTATGAGAAGCTAGTGAGAAATACTTATTTACTGCTGCAAAATTAAAGTGCACTGAAGCATGTACTTTGGGGTAAAAGGCACCAAAGATTGACATGGACTTTGAGAAACAGCGCAAACAGAAGAAGATGGAAGCAGGCTTGATGGTGAGCTCTGCATCCGTCTGTGATCACAGATGCTGACACCGCCAGAGAGCAGAGGATTAGCTGCAGGAGCATTCTTACACCATGCTCAGGCTATTAACCTCTTGGGACAGTCTCCTGTCACTTATGGGAACATCCGGTTTCCTTTTCAATAATGACGACATATATATATATATACACACATACATACATATATATATATATATATACCACACTATGTATCACAATATATACTACTATATACACATCACAATATATATCACTATATATCTATATCTACATATACTATATATA
>NW_004949124.1:3570347-3592232 GCF_000317375.1 Microtus ochrogaster | reverse complement strand
TATATATACGTACCACACTATGTATCACAATATATACTACTATATACACATCACAATATATATCACTATATATCTATATCTGCATATACTATATATATGACTGAAAGAGAGAGAGAGAATGAGGAAAGGAGAGCACTTGTGTTCATTATAATTTCATATTTAAACAAATTTCTATGAGGAACAGAAATTACCTGAATTATTATTTTTCTTTCTTTAAAGACAATTTTATTGGGGTATAATTGCACATTATAAATTGCTTGCACTGATACATAATTTGATAAATTAAAGCATATAAATTAGAGGCTTTTGACTTGGGTATATACCAAAAGATCATGACAGTATTCTATATTTCTCACTACCAGGGTGGGCTGAGGTATGGCAAGATTAAGGGTTTTGTTGGGGGAGAGGGACTAAATTTTTGTTTGCAAATCTTTAATCCCTCACACCAAACTATAAAGGGATGGTCACTGCAAAAATAGCAAAATGAAATCAAACTTAGTCTCCAGCAATCCTGAAATTTCAGATAACTCAAGGCACCCGCTGTCTGGAGCCGGCCATAGGCACCACCTCAGTGGACAGCCTCCTCTGTGGATTACCCAAGCAGGCCCTCCCTCTATGTGCCTGTCTGTGACTGCACATTGCCACCCAGGGCATGTCTGGAGGCGATGGACATGAATGAAGTTGTCGCTCACTGGTTTTTAACACCGTGGGCATACGATTGTGTTGAAGCTACCTGTGTAGTTACCTAAATCACTACAATCAAGGCCCAAGTGTGTGTCCAGTTAAATTCTGAAGTGTGCTCTCATTCGCTCCAATGAGGCTGAGGGTCCATTTCTGCATTTTCTTACTAATGTCCTACCTGTTCCTTCTTTTCTGTCTTAGACATATGTGTCTGTGTGGATGCATTTAGGTGCATGTAAGGGCATGTAGGTGTGTGTGTGCAGGTCCGAGATTGACACTAGACACCTTCCTTAACCTCAGTTTTTAAGACAGGGCCCATCGCTGAACCTAGAGTTGGGCATTTTGACTAGACTGGCAGAACACCCATGTCCTGCTCTGGGAATCTGCCTGTTCCTGCTTAATTGCAATCACACACAGATGTCACTCTCAGCTCTTATCCAAAGTTGGGCCCCTGTGGTTGCTTGGAAGGCATTTTTCCAACTGAGCCAGTTCCCCAGCCTGCCTTGGTTCACTGTTGGTAATAATGGTATTGCTTAAGGCAACATTAATCCTTCTTAAAGGTGTTTCTCAAGAGGCAGTTTTCTGTCTTGGGTCTCTGCAAGGCAGGGTTGTGAGGCATGAAGTGGAAGTCTGATGAAGGAAGTGGGGACTTTTGTTCTGTCTCTGTGCTTTGCTGTAGTTAATTCAGATAGCTAGAGTCAAGTCTTCAGCCATTTAATAAAAGTGGATTAAGTTTCCCCACAATAGATGCTGTAGAAGGGATTATTGCCGCTGTAAAGCTTCTTCTCTGTTACGGTACCCAGCAGGGTTTCCATCCCAAATAAAATCGGTGCAATTGAATAAGGAAAAGGAAGCTTTTCCGTTTAAATGTGGAACTGTCACAGAAAGAAATATTTGAAAGGAAAAAAAAATGTAACGAGAGGTTCTTAAGGAGAAGAAAAACAAATAAGCAGAGAATGCAGAATCTGCTGTGTTCTTCTGAAACATAAAGGCCTCTGGGTTAGAGGAAAGACGGTCTTGAAAGGCGTGAGTCCTCCCCTCTTCTGCCCAAATCTCAGCTCTGCGCTCCGAGAATGATGGATTCTAATTCCAGGTACACAGTGGCCCTTGATCATGGTTTCCATTTGTGGATTGGCGCTCGCCCTCAGGATAAACGTGTCAGGAGTTTTAGGGATTAGTTTCTGAGTTACCGATGCAATAACTTTTGCTTGAAATTCTCTGGCCTTTCATAGTTTACTGCCACGACTCCAATAACTTTCAGAGCAGTTGCCAAACATGTATTTTTATATCCAGGGAAGCTGGGACTAGGAAAGAGCAAAGCTCGTACCCAGGGTCAGATTTGTTCAAGAGATGGCCCCAAAGCCCAGCGAGAACCGGATCTGGGCACTCTTCTCTCTCTGCTTCCATCTTCTTGGCTTACCTCCCAGTGGTCACAAAACTGGCTCATTAGGACCCTGCTTCCCATGGTTGGACTGTTGGCAACTCGATTGATGCTGAAAGGGGAAAGGTTTTATTCTGACCTAGAATCTTCTGGAAGCAGATGTGCGACCGTATCCACGCGCTGGGGATTGGCGACACTCTAGGACGGGAGCTACAATCAATCAATCTGACAGTGTGGGCGTCCACCTGGACTTTAGGAAGCCAGAAGGATTGCATGGACAGCCTGTCACAACCCATTATCTTCCACATGTCTCTCTGGAACTCACCAGTTCCCCATTCTGCCTCTCATTTGCCTGATGACTTTGAATGAGACACTTTGCTGAAAATGTCTAAAATTTTGCATGTTTTTCAACCAATTTTATTCTCAAGCAGAGAAAATGTTTCCAATTTGCATGACTTTTTTTTTTTTGAGGAAAACTCTGACCATTCACTTTTGCTTAGTGATTGCAACATGATGAATAAATTAGAGGCTATCAAAGACCCTCGAAATCAACCAAACAAATAAACACGAAAGCCAAGAGGGTTGGCTTATGAATACCAAGGTCTATTTCTAACCTGGAATAAAGAAGTCTTTGATTCTGGTTTGGGGCTTGTTTGGCCTTGGACAGCTTTCCACACCTCCTAGGGTGTGAGTTTCTTCATTAGCAAAACGTAGCCATTGAGATGAAAGTTCCCTATGGGCCTTAATTGACTGCTGTTTGCCCATCTCTAGAATTTCACAGGAAGCCTGGTGACACAGCATCTTATGAAAACTTGGAAGCTGCAATTAACAAATAATATCTCACAGAGTTACTTTGGAGACGAGCAATCGGTCTTCAGTTACAGATCTATTTATGCAAAGAGGCCCTGTCCTGCTCTTGTAGAGAAATGGAGACCTGTTCAAGGTCACACACTGAGTTAACCAATAATAAATAAGATCCAGTACTGCTCTTGGGTCCTGAGGCTCAGGGATAACATGGCCTATGAATCGGTATGCCCAGTCAATTGCATTTCCATCACTAAAATCACAGAGACAGAGAAGGGTATAGATACTGGCATTGCTCGAGGGGCCACTGGCATGACTTTTTAAGACTAGCCACTGGAAGTGGGGTAAGAAATCCTAGAAAAATACTAAGAAAATCTAATAGAGAAATGAAAGGAATTTCTCAACCAGGGTAGTCCCTGCATACTTAAAGGAAGCTGCCTGGCAACATCGGCTGTTGTGCAAGTTGCTGATGAGACTGAAGGGTTGGCCGCCCTCATTCAAGAGCATGGAGACCCCAACTTATTTTAATCCCTGAATGGAGGGACGTTTTATGGCAGCATGTGAGAGCCATGGATGGCATTGGCAAGACAGAATGTATCTTTCTTTGTGTTTGGGCAGTGTCCTGGCATGCATGATACCAAAATCAGGCTTCCTCGTAAGAGGGAGGTCTCAAGTCCTCAAGCAAACCGTTCATAGGGAATGCTTTTCTGAGAAGGTTTTCACTGATGCAATGTGGCAGGCAGGGCCCAGACTCGGGTCTCAGCTTCACAGCCTATTAGCTATGCCACCTTAGTGATTTAACATCTGTAGGTTTCGCTTCCCTAATTTTTAAGATAGAGGTCATACAACAAATTTAGGGTCATCCTGGGCTATGCGGCAAGGCTTCATCTCCACCAATCAAACAACCAATCAAGCATCTAGCCAGCCAGCCAGCCCGACCACCTAACTAACCAACCCATCTACCTGAAATGCCCAGCATAAGGTTAGGCCATAATGCCTGGCCTGTGAGATTATGTTGCGCATCTGAAAGACGCAGGCAAAGTAACAAGATGAGTTCTTGCCACACAGTAAGTCCTCAACAAGGGACTTATTCTTTTTTTAATTTATTCTGTATATATGAGTGCTCTATTAACTTTTTGCCAAAGAGGGCATCAGATCCCACTATAGATGGTTGTGAACCACCATATGGTTGTTGGGATTTGAACTCAGGACTGCTGAAAGAGCAGCCAATGCTCTTAACCACTGTGTCATCTTTCCAGCCCCCAAGGGATTTATTCTTAAAGAAGAGCACAACTTCCTTTATTGAGTCATATTGGTCCAGGTAAACATCTGCAGCTCAGTTTCTTTATGAGACACAAGGTTGAAAGGATGGTGGATAAAAGAGAGAAGGGCATTTAGGATTTCTGAATTAACAATCACTGTATTTGTTTTTCTTTTCTGTTTTTTTTTTCTTTTTGTTTTTCAAGACAACGTTTCTCTGTGTAACAGCCGTGGCTGTCCTGAAACTCACTCTGTAGACCAGGCTGGCCTTGAACTCACAGAGATCCGCCTGCCTCTGCTCCTGAGTGCTGGGATCAAAGATGAGCACCACCACACCTGACCATGTATTTATTTAAAACAAGAAAACCTTAAGTGGGTCTTCATAACATAAACATAACTTTAGGAAATTATGTTGGAACATCCCTACAAGAAGATCTATTAGCCTTAGAGTACAGTAGCTGACCAATCATTTTCTCAGAGCTGGGAAAAGGCCCCCACATTTCAGATAAACCTCTGTTTCATCTTTGCAGCTTCCTGCAGCCTGGAAAAGGATGCTTGCTGCCTACTTCATGGTTAAAATTTGTCAGGGTGGCACCATTCTTCAGGTGTTACTGGTGCATTATTACTAAAGTGTTTCGATATTGTGGGATCACTGAGAGTTTAGGATTTAAATTGCAGATGAGTAACTTATAGACTAGTGAGAAAAAATATATATCCCAAAGTTTATAATGAGTGGCAGGGCATCAGAGCTAAGTGAGTGGTATACAGATGCTAGGTGTTACATGGCAGGCAAAGGGATAGCTCGGACTTCCTGACCAGAACAGGTACCCTTTGAGGTTGGGGTGTGAGAGTGCACAGGAATTGGGGGAAAGGGCAACGCAGACTGGCATGAGGACCTGGGCAGAAGCTGAGCAGAGATTTATGCTCTGTATACACAGTGGTCCAGTCTGGTGAGAGGGAATATTTATTTTTCATTGAACCCCACAGGGAGGATGTTCCATGTGTCTCACTTCCCTACTTTATTAATGGCAAGATGATGGATCCTTCACCATCGTGTCTTACGCAATGCAGACGCTCAGCCAATATTTGCTGAAGGAGAGGAGAAACAAGGGGACATATTTCTATTAAATCTGACAATATTCTGACATTTTGGGGCAAAATTTATGCGGTAGTGGAGCTGAGTGAATCTAAAAATTCATGATCACTCACTAATGATAACCATCATCGCTACCCAAGTGATAATGATGCCCTTCCTATGAGGAGGCACCAAAATATGGAGGCTGGGGGAGTAGGGTAATGCAGGGAGGGGGGGTGGTACATAAAACCATATAGTTCATCAAGTAACTCATGGTAGCTGCATTTGCCGAGAGCCAATAAGAAGCAATCAGTGAATTATACAGTCAAGACCTGGGGGCGTTTGAGTTCTCAAAGAGGGAAAATATAATCCCATCTGATACACTAATACTCTCCACCACACAGGTCAAGTCAATAGCAGCATTACCTGCCACAGCAGCACTGGCCACAATAGCAGCTGTGATCCGAAGACAAACAACTCCATTAACATTCACTGAAAGTCGATCCAGGCTCTGCTTGGGGCTGGAGTTTGACACATAGGAAGTCTTTAAGATCATCATCTTATTCTGCCCTTCTAAACTCCTTGAGGTTGGAGCAGTCTAGCCAGATCTTTATTTCAGTTTCTAGCCTTGGAAAACATGGCTGGGGAGGTAGTGAAACTTGGCAATATGGCCATCATCATGCCCTGTATTGGCCCCGACAGCCACACTGTTAGCTGGCAATGAGCCCTCTAGCTGGGATAGACAGTCACGAGATGAGGTGAAGGTGGCAGAAGTTATCTGAATCATACAGAACTCCCTGGTATGCTGCTGGTGGTTATGATCAGGAAGTGTGACCCTGTCACAGTTGGGGCTGCGCACCGGACATTCTTCTACTGTGTCTTTGCTCAGACTCTCTCTCTGATGAGGGTTCAACTCAGGTGTGAAGGTGTAAAGACGTGTTAGAAACGAGGAGCCCAGCCAGTGGGAGCTTGCCTAGATCAATATGAGAGGAACGGACACCAGCTGAAGTTCTTCATCTCAAGTGGCAGGAAACACACACACACACATATCTCAAATTTCCCTTCAAATATACTCTGTAGCCAGTAAAAACTATTCAGCACGACTTAATATTTTCCCCCTTAAGTCGGCCTGCATTTAAAGAACTTGTGTGGAAGATGTAAGGAGGAACATGCCCAATCAGAGTAAATTCCACTGGGCAGTCCTTTGTTGCTTATTCACTTTCTATGGTAATACCGTGTGTATGGCCTGTGGTCTTTCATTCCAGCAGCCTTGGCTTTGCTATTTGCTTGCCCTTTGCAATGTCCTAGAAGTTAGAGGAGGGAGTCAAGACAATGGCTTAGCTTACAAAGTACTTTTCTAAGGACCCGAGTTTGATCCCCAGCACCCCTGTAGAATCAGGGTGCAGTCGTGTATGTCTCTAACCCCAGTGCCAGGGCTAGGGGCATCTGAGACGATGGATCTCTGAAGCTTACTGCTAAGTGGCCTAACCAAATTAGCAATTGAGAGACCCTGTCTCAAAAAGCGGAGAGCAACTGAGGAAGACGCATGAAATTGACCTCTGGCCTCCCTCCCTACATGTAAGCACACGTATACATGCACCTGAAATATGTGTATACATACACACATTCATAGCACACTGCACACACACACACATGCAGAGATAAGTTTGCTCTGGGGAGGACTGGGACTTGGTACTGGATAGGGACTGAGAAGGAGATTTCTGGTTCAGTCAGGATCTGAGTCCAGGTAAGGAAGGCCTGCCTACTGCTAACAGTGGCGCCAGGCTCTACAGAAGAGGGCTATCAACAGAAAGGGTGCCAAGGCAGGATGGGTTTGTTCTGGCTCCAGGTTGTCTTGGCTATGACTTAGCACTGGCAAGAAGCTTAATCTTAATATTATCCGAGCTGCTGAATACGTGATGGAATGAGCCCAGGTTCTACCACCAAGCCAAATGCCCAGCCTCTTTGAGATTCTTAGTTTGGCTTATTTTTAGCTTTTCTGGTTATCTTTCTCTCCCCTCCCCTCCATGCCCTCTTCCCTCTCCCCTTCTTCCCCCTCCTTCTCCGTCCTCTTCTTCTTCCCTCTTCCCTTTCCTCCCCCTTTTCTTCTCTCCTATTTCCTTATCTCATTTTCCTTCCTTCCCACTCCTCCCATTTCCTACCTCCATTTAAGAAAAATGTATGGCTTAAGAACAGAAACTTTGAAGCCAGATTTTCTGATTTGTAATCTCATTTCCGCCTCTTACTGGCCATGTGACCTCAGGCCAGCAACCCAACCTCTCTGTGCCTGAATTTCCTAGTTGATATTGTAAGGGAAACTTGTAATAGAAGTGTTCTTAACTGGTCTCCATGTGACCAATTTGCCTGCCGGATTAGCATACACCACTTCTGTATTCAGTAAAACACTGTATGCCCTCGGAATGCTGTACGCAGTCACTAATAATGTTCATGCTGTTCTCAGTACCTAGCTCTCCCCTCTATTCCCATCACTTGAGTTATACACTCTTTGAGCATCAGTTATATTCGTCCAGACCTGTTAGAACTTCTTCATGCAGGTCAACTCATTAAACTGATGTAACAGACAGTAGAAAACTTTGGAAAGACCGGCTAAGTTACTACCAGCACCGCTGCCAAATTAGGTCTAAATAGGGCAACAGAAAAGACCAGGGGAAAATGTTTAAAATCCAGAGATCTTCAAAACCATTTTTTTAATTTTTTTCTCCTTTTGATAAACTGAGACTGAGCATCCCAGATGAAGGAAGGTGGCCCGAGTGTGGCTGATGGGAGAGACAATGTGGAGATCTGGTCACAGACGACCCTGGAAGCAAAGGTGGTGGCCTCTATGCAGCAGTGGGCAGATGAGTCCACATTTGTTCCCTGTAAGCTAAAGTAAGACTTTTCAGGATCATATTTTCCCAGTATGGATCAACAACTATGGATCCCAATCTCACGGTCTAGAGGGGTTTTCCTGTACCTTAATTTGTAAAAGGAACTACACAGAAGATTCAAAAAATGCATTGAAGGGATGATGACCACTCAGACAAAGCAAACGTGACAGAAAATTTCAAACCAAGAGTAGTGAGCCTGAGATCCCTGAAGCCCTTCTCCTTCTGCATTTTGGTTTAGGGCTCAAGCAAGCCCACATCCTTCATGTCCTTCAACATCTGTTGATGTCCCTATGGGGTTGCAGGGCTGGGTGGGACCCAGCTGGATTGGAGGCAGTGGGCATGAGAGGAGAATGGGTTTGTTCTTCCCTGGCATCTCAGAAAGGACAGAGAATTCTAGGTGGGCACTGTGTGAGGGACTCACCAAGGTTTCCCACTCCACAGACGTAAAAGGCAGACTTTCTGGCAGGGTGGATGGTAGATTTTCTCTGAACAGAGTCAGGTTTGACCTTCTGCTTGCTTTTTGAATTCCTGCCCCAAGGCGGTGTGGACATGTCACCCAGCTGTGGCCAGTAGGGGCATTAATTTGGTTCCTTATTCTCTCTCTTCCTGCCAATTGCTGTTTAACATTCTTTGTTCTTTTCAAATTCAACCTTTTGTTTCAAGCCCGACCAATTCTGGTCATTACAGTTTGCTTTCATATAAATCCACTCACGGAGAAGGATGAAGACAGCGTCGAAATACGAAGTGCCATTTCCAGAGTTTCTCTCCATCAGTCCACTCTGCCTCCAGCTCGAACCCCGAGTCCTAAGTGTGGTCAGGGCAGAAGTGGCCATCCTGGGCCACCACCTCCCAGCTCTTTCTCCAGGGTCACCAGCCTCAGCCTTGTATTGCTGCATGCTCTCTAAATGCTCCGAAGCCCAGCCTGCTCCCTAGAGAGGCACCTAAATGTCATCTGACGTGCTAACAGATTGATTGGTCTGAAGAAGAATTTGAGCCTCTGAGCCAAACAAAATGCTGATGGCTTTGCTCAGAGGCTCCCTGTCAGTCATAAATCTCTGGCGGAGTCAAACCAGTGTACTGAAACTTTACATGGCAGGTTGGCCTGGCTGTACACTGTGGTTCCTACAGGCAAAATCTGAGGCTGGAATCAGTGGGCAGCCACGGAAGGCCAGAGGGACCTTGGGAGCCATAGGGTAAGAAGAGCCTGAAGACTTCGTGCTACCTGAATTGATGTTGCTTTTGCAGGCTGTATCCATTGTGCACCTTTGGCAGCAGATGAGATGAGCGGAGGGGGACTGGAGTTCTCGGTACAGAGGATCTCACAAGCTCTACTGCCCAGGACAGATGTTAAACATCATGGGCAATGATGTCATAGCAGGGCAGAGAGGTGAAAACTGTGGCCTGAGTTTTGGCTATCACCATATCTAATTCTCTTAATAGCCCAGCTCCATGGGACTGAGCTGTTTCTCAAAGACCGAGTCCCAGGGCTGCATGAAGCTCCTCTCTGTAGCCATTTCACAACTAAGGTCTGAAATGATCTTGAAGCTCAGGCGTAACCATGGCTCTCCAGCCCTCAGTCCTGCCCATTGCATCCTGTACATGACAAGGTACTTTATGCCGCTGTCCTTGATATCAGAGTTGTTCTCTGTATCCACAGCTTCCTTTCTATGTCCTTGCCTACTGAACTGATCTTCACTTGCCAAGGCTTGCTTTGATGTCACAGTAAGAACGAAACTGCTGGGTTGGACCAGGCAACTGTTAGAAGGAACAGTGGCAAGAGGTGCCCAGTTCTGCCCAGAACTCTTGGAAACGCTTCTTGAAGGTGGTGACATTTGTAATAACTGCTAGACTTTTCTTGTTCGCATTAGAGAGGGCAGGAAAGGTGTTGCCATTGGTTGGATTGTGCCCCTGTGCCTCCAATACAGATTGAAGCCATAAAGTCACCTGTTGTCACGCTACCATGTTGCTGTGGACACCCTGTCTGGAACCACGAGCCAAAAGCAAAGCCTTCTTCTAGAAGTTGCTTTTGGTGAAGCCACTGGCACAGTCTAAGCACTTTGTGCTTCCCCAAGTATCTGCGGCTGCCTCTCAGAGAAGTAGTATATACCACCAGCACCTGCTGGGAGCCTCCTCTGTGCAGTGACACTAGGAGGTCCTTGCTGACGTCCCAGGGGATTAGTTACTCCTCCCTTTGCTGTGATGGAAACAACTGAAGAAAAGAAAGGATTATTTTGGCTCTGAGATCCAGGCTACAGTCCATCATGGTTGATCAAGGGAAATGAATGAGTCATTTGGTCACACGGTGGCCACAGGCAGGAAACAGATCCTACAGTATGGGAGCGCTCAACTACCAACTTTTTCTTTCGCTCTCAGTCCATCACCCCAGCCCATAGAATGACCCTGTCTGCATGTCAGATGGGTTTCCCCACCTCAGTTAACCTCATCCCAATAATCTCTCACAACCATGCCCAGAGCCTTGTCACCTACTGATTTTAGAGCCTGTCAAGGTGACAATCAAACTGAGCCACCACACTTGGCATCACTGGCCCCTTTGACTTGCATAGGAACTCACACCTTTAAGCTCTGCTTGAAGCAACTTGTGGAGTTTGGCCTTCAGTCAGCTAGTGTGTTAGCCGAGCAGGGGCTTTCTACAGCACAGAAAACGATGGCTTGAAAAGCCCTGAGACTGCATCTTACCTGGGAGTTAAATTCCGGGCTGGAACTTAGTCTACCAATTTTCACCTGAATTTAGACCAACTCAAAACATGACCTGGAACTAGTATTGGCTCCATGGGAGGACATGTACTAGAAGCAGAGGCGTATGGGGGAAGATCAGGTTGGGCGGGAATGCCCAGGCACAGGGCCAACCCTTCTCTCTTCCGAGTTCAAGAGGACTTTGAGTATTTACAGTAAGAAATCCCTGAACATTCAGAATCCTTTGACACTGGACCTGGCCTTGGAAGCCAGAAGCCATTTTCCAGAAGATTCTGGCTTCTGGGTTTTGACTGGGTCAGCCCTTCAGCTTGGGAAATGGAACCACTGTGAAATGGAGCCCCCCATCTCCCTCTACTTGCTTCCCACGAGATGCTTGTAAACTGTCTGAGGGATGAGCTGCCTGCACACTCGCTGTTTATAAATGTCACCCCGACCCCTCTGGGCCTGCAGTGCAGCGCTGTGAATAGCAATCTAAGCAGAAACCACCAAAGAGTCAATAATAATTGGTCCCTGAGGATGAGGGCACCATGATGTCTGTGGTGTTTGTAAAAGTACAGCATGGTGGGGGGAGGGGTGGGGCTGGAGAGATGGCTCGGCTGTTCAAGGCTTGGCTCACAACCCAAAATGCAAAAGTATAGCCTAGGTGTTTCCTGTGTCCAGAGCTGACCCTTACTAGGGAAATTAGAGAGTTGGAGATGGGGTGTGAGGAGCAGGGCGGAGTTTGAATAAGTGTGCCCATGAGCCTGTCAGTATGGTAGTGCATAGCAAAATGTAATATAACAAGAAATAAAGGAGCCATGTTAGCAGTGCCCCAGTAACTGATCTTGCATGTGCTGGGGCAACTGTGAAGATGCTCTAGCCTAGCCCATTGCCACATTCTTTGTTTTGGTTCAGTCCACTAAGAAGTCTGGGTTTTCAGTAGGCAGTGTCTGCAAAGCAGGAGGTCTCTCATGTCACTGTGGGGGGCTCTGACTGATGCCCGAGGGCACTTACTCACCCAGGCTGTCATTTCTCTTGCTATCTCTACCCGATGGTGGCTCTGGATCATTGGCAGATACACCCTCTCACCTCGTTTTTTCCTTTTTGCCCCTTAGTCTCTTTAGTAGTCCTCTTTTCTTAATCATGATCTTCATCCCTCACCCAGCCCACTTTCTCCCAACAGAAGCAGATGTTTGGGGCCTACGACGAAACCTTCCCTGCAACTAGTGACTGGGATGCAGAGCTACACACTTCTGTTGTACAAACTGCCGCCACCAGATACAAAGCGCTCAGCGCATCTCTGTGGTGGTACTGTTAGCTACTCCCATCCCCAGCATCCTGCCTGAGCCACTTTTGATGCAATAGCATCAGCTGCTCTTTGGGGAGCGAGGCAACAGCCTGCTTTGGCTCTTCCATGGCAAGTAGGCCATTAGCAGGCTGTGGCTAAGTCTGTGGTCTCTCTCTGCCCTTGGTACTTGTGTTGGCGTGAATCCCTTTCCAACATCCCATGGCTCCCTCAGAAAGTACCCGATTTCCTCTCATCCCAGCCCCTGGCATCACGCTCCTCTATTGTTCTCCATGGAAGGATTTCCAGTATGCATTTGCATGCGCACAGCACGGTGCAGTTTTAAAAAATAAATATGGGTGAGCATGCACAACCTAACCCATCTGCTTCTTGCTTTCTACAAGGGACTGGGAAAGTGGAAGTGGATGGGAGCCTGTTCTCCAAATATACATGCTGGAGAAGGAAGACTTTTTCTGAGAATCCAGCACTTCTTGGTACGACTGCAGGGTAGACCTGGTGCCCTTTACCTACATGACTACAGCTTCCATGCTGATCTCCAAGCAGAGGTGACACAAGTTGAGTATTCAGATTGGCTGTGTCCCGGGAGGCCTCTGTGTGGAAATAATTGAAGTCTTTTAACTGAGGTGTCTAAGAGAGCGATTAAAAGGGAATTGCAATTATTGAGCCCAGAGGTAAAATTTCAGAACTGGCCCATAAATCCTGGTTTGACGTGAAATTTAAAACTCCCCAATGGTCTTCAATGCCGTATTAAAAGGGTTTTAATGTTAAGAAGTAGAAATAATGAATGATAATCAGAGTGTTGTTTCTGAGTGCAGGAGCAGCTGTGAGGGACAGGGTGACAGGGCAGCATCAGGTTGTGTTGTTACATCCTTCACTTCACAAGAGACCAGTGACTGAAGGAAAGGCAGACGTGATAGGTGGAGAGAGAATGACGAGCTGGCTGAATTATTCCCCAGTGAACTCTAGCCCAAGGTCTAGCAAAATCCGGAGGCAAAGTCTGTGCCTGGTATATGGACAGTCTATAAGGGGAAGGGTCCCGGGTGAGGGACTCACAGTCTGTTGCTATGGATTCTCTTGGCCCCTGGCATCTTCTGCACTTCTGGAGGCCAGCCTTGTTAGAGAATTGAGCCCTTTGAGTACATGTCTTGCTGTGAACTGACACGGGAGGAGAAGCAGTGTGGCCTGGGGAAAAAAAATCTGAGCTCCAAAGCCAGCTCCTTCATTGGGTAGGTGGCTTGGAACAAGTCACCTCCCCCTCGTCACTCCTGGTACCACTATTGTAACCACGATGCATGCCTGGGGAGACTGACCAGAATAATGCACCGAAAGCATGAATGATAACATGTTTCTATTGTTTTAACATCTCTTTTTTAGTGCTTATTCAGGTATGGCCATTCTCTCCTGGGTATATTTTTACCTCTTTTCCCTCAAAATTTCATGGCAAAATCTAGCTAGATGAATTCTTGCAGCCCCGGGGTACTAGAATGATGGTCTGACCAGGGCAGAAAATGCTCAGGCCATTTCTCGCTGGGATTTGGATTCCGTGCCTACAGGCTCTTAAAGCATTATCTGGCTCGGCAGCTCCAACCCACCATTGCTTTATTTCACATGGGAGCGTTTAGAATCTCTCTCCTCTCTGCCCCTCTCTAGGTCGCCCCCCACCCCACCCCTAGTCGTTTTCACATCAACAGCGACCAAACTGCATGCGAGAGTTCCTGTGGCGTAGGATTCACAGCAGCTGGTGATTTTGACCCTGAGTGCAGGACTATGACGCTTCCTGTAGAAACATTTAACTGCTGTGGTTTCTACAATATAATTCTGTCATTGTAGGATAGCTCTCCTGATAGCTATGAGATCCCAGCCGACTGTGCCTCCAGTGAAACGCGATGCTGTGCAGACAGCTTCCGACCCGGAGCCCGCAATGCGGAAGCTACTGACCAGCCATTAGAAGTTGCTTCTGCTCCCATCTCAGTGAGTCCCCTCCGAACCACAGAGAGCCTGACGTCAAGTGTTCTCTTGTGTTTCTGTTAGAGATCCCTTCCAAATGGATAGATGCAGCTGCTCTGTCTCTTTGCATACAAGTGTTCAATTTATCAAGGGCACGTCCATCAGAATATTGAGGCAAAGACTGTCCAATAATTCCTCAATCAATATTCTGTGCTATCTCCTTCCCCTATCCTGATCAGCTCATGGCTTTGGCTTTTTTTTCCTGAAACCGGGTATCACTCATTGTCTAGACTGGTCAGAAATTCATTTTGTGCCTTCACAATTCATAGCAATTCTACTGCTCCAGATTTCTGCTGCTGGAATTAGCTGTGAGTCACCAAGTCCAACGTCTTTTTCTTTAACTTTTAAAAATTTGTACAATTAGTTATTTGTTGGCTTATCTATTTGTGTGTGTGTGTGTGTGTGTGTGTGTATGTGTGTGCTCACACACATGCACACATGTGCACCCACAATACATATATAGAGGTCAGAGGACAGTTTGCGGGAGCTGGTTTTCTTCTTCTACCGTGTGGATTCCAGGAAGAGGACTCAGGTCATGTGTTGGTAGCAAGGGACTCTACCTATGGAACTGTGCCATCAGCCCAAGTCCAGCTTCTGAAGATGCCGAGAATGACTTGTTCTAGGCCAGCTATGGCTCACACTGTTCTTCAGCAGTTTGTATGGGGTTTTATTGAAATTAGACTTCTACTTTAAAATTAATTGATTGAATCCCAAAGTCAACAAAACCCTTTGAATGCGGAGATCTCTGTATTAAACACACAGAGCATTTGCTTCTAGGAGGGGATCTTCTAATCCTATTTCCCATTCTCCCGTAAACAAGAGCTTTTAAATACTTCTCAAAATAGAATAGCACAGGCTAGATTTATGTTACTGGTGGCTTTAAAGAATAATGGACACGGTCATCCAATGTGGAAAGAAAAAGGGACAATCCTCCTACCGCAAGGACAAAAAGAGAACACACCAAGGGTTCTACCCTCGAGGGGGAGCTGGTGTGAGGATAAGTGAGCAGCTTATGATTACCTTTGTGATGGCTTTGACCAAATACCTCACAGAAAGAAACCCAAAGGAGAAAAGACATTTCTAGACTGACTGCTTATGGGTATTCTGTCCATCATGGGAGAGAAGGCATAACTGACATCTGTGTGGAGAATACGGCCCACATTCAAGGCAGTCTTTTCTCTTCAGGTAAAACTGATTGGAAATACTTTCACAAACCTACCAAAAGGCGTGTCTTACTAATTCCCTTGGCCTCTTGTTAAGGCCGTCAAGCTGACCACTGACATTGCCCACCGCAAGGAGTATGAAGTAAAAAGCAATTGAGTCTAGGCTATTTGCAACTTCTAAAGTTTAAATGGTGCAGACAGAGAAAATGGCAGATAAGTTGGAAGAGGACTTAGCTCATGTTTTTAAAAAGAAAGAGACAATGTTACAAATCTGGGACTAAGTTTCAAAATAAGACTTTCCTTTCTGACAGCGCCTCTTTAAAGGATGCGACTCCAGGACTCTTCCTTGAAGAGCATCTGCCGCCGTACACATTAATTAGCCAGCGACACATTTTCTTTGTTGTTCATTAAAGATTAATGAGAAGCAGAGCTTCAGGTCTCGTTGGATGGAGGAACCCTGAAGGGGTCATGTGAACCTTTCATAGCTTTTCCTCCTCAAGACTGATGAGCAGCTTTTCAGGAGAACAGCAGCCGTCTGCCTTCTCACCTACAATATGTCTTTGGTGGAAACCAAGATGTTTCTGGCGTGCTCTCTCCCACCTTCAGCTCGACTGCACATGCGTGAGAGGAGTGAGAACAGCTGTTGGGAGCCCTGCATCAGGCTGAGCACATTTCATGCTGCGGTGATGGACAGTTTCAGCGGTGCGTGTCTCCCCACTCCGCGTTGCGGAGGAACATCAGGTATGCAGGTGCCAGTGTGCAAACACAGCAAGGTCTGGCCAATTTGGAGGCAGGCCCTTTCTTGCCAATTTATCTTGCTCTAACTGTTAAATTTTTCCCACCCTGCAGACAGCCACACTGGGGAGAAAGTTTATTTAACAAAGGAGATAAAAGGAAAACTAATGGAGGTTCAAATGCTTTGGGTTAAAAATAGCAGAGTTGGAGTAATGTAGACAAGAGGGATAAAAGAGACCTGAAATAATTAATGTCCTTCTGGAATTTAGGAGGCACTGGCCCTTTAAGATTAGTTCACACCAATAGATTCAGGCCGATTTCTATCTTGCTTCTCAGAATGATGTCTGGTTTGGTCCAGTTTCTGCGCCCCCCCCGCCTTTTGAGCCTGCATTTGGTACCTTTTAGCATCTTGTACAATACCGTGTACTCAGAAAAGCTCAGAGCCCATTAATAGTTGATGCTGATGATGCCAATAATCAGAGCTAGGAGCTATGATTGTATGATAAGCAAAGCATTTGAATAATTGCAGAACCAACAAAGCCCAGAGTGACACTTCTCCATCCCTGTCACTGATGAGCATGACCTTGGGACAAGTTGGCCACAAGATTCGAGACTGGGAAGGCTGGGCAGCCTCCCACAGCAAAGGCCAGAGGAACACATCATTCCACCATGCCTGCTGCCCTGTGTTTCCCCAAGCCCGACCTCTTAGAACCCCTGTGGTTAGCTTCCCATTTACACTTCTTCTCTACAGAGGGGCTCCATAGAACTGGAGAGGGGATGGGAACCTGTGAGGCTCTGAGAGAGCTATCACCTGCCTTCTTGGGCTTGGAGGCTTCGTGGCTCTGAATAGAAGCATGGAAATCAATGTCTGTACTTGTCTTCTTGCAGAAACCCACATGGAACAGAGAGGACTCCGGTTCACCAAACTCCTCCACTAGCAAGTTAAAACAGTCAGAACCGTCTGGAAAGAGTTGGCCTGAGTGGTGACTTGGAGGTAGCGCTTCCCGCTCTCATTCCAAGGCTCGCGACTAGATTTCTTTATTTATTGGCTGTACCCACGGTGGCACATCTTGTTTTGTGTGACAGCTATGCACGCTACTTGGAGTGGGTGGATGCCTGGGTGGCTATAAATGTCCCTCAGCTTGCTGGCGAATATGCTGAACTGCCTAGAAGCTGCAACTTTCTGACGTGAGGCAGCCCCGCATCTTCTTAACAGAGTGCGTTTCCTGCCAGTTTAACCAGCACCAAGCCAGTTTAACCATTAACAAACCTATGCATGGAATTCATCTCCTTCAGAAAGCCTGACACCTGGATTTGTAATCCCCAAATTGTTGCTCTTTGCAGAGACTTTAACTGAGCTCATCTTAAGTGGCAGGCATGGCGTTAAGTACTTTATAGCCACTTCATGTGACTTCTACCAGAACCATATTGGGTAGATTTACCATGATGAGAAGACAGAGACAAGAAAGGTCGGGGTCTGGCTCAAGGCCACCTTGCTAGTGACAGTCTGAACTTAGGACTTAGACATGCCTGACTTCAAACCACTGCTTTGATTATCTCTCACACAGAACTAGACAAGCCCCTGGAGTCTCTGGGACTGTCCTTATGTATGAAATGAGGGAGGGGGTCTGGGGCTTGCTTTGAGGCTCAGTTCTCGTATGCTGTGGGTCAGCAACCCAGCTCACTTTTTATCTAATCCAGTAGCATCTTCCGCTCCACAGGCCCAGGGCTCAGCCCTCTTCCTGCTGGATCACAGTGTTGCCTTTGAGTTTCATCTCCAGCATTTCGCCTGGCGAACTATGTGCTTTCAGTTCACCACCGGGAACCAAACAGGAGTCATTCCCTAGGGCGATGGTTTAAAACTAAAATATCAAGGAATTCTAGAGCCCTCAGGCATAAAACGATTCATAATCAAGGTCAGAGGAGAAGAGAGAGTGGGATCTAGGATGGATCTTGGGAAGCTCCCGAAGACAAATAGTAACCAGGAAAGTCTCCCTCTCCCCGAACTTGACAGATTAGCATGGAAGTGAGTCAGGAAGAGCAATGAGCCATTTGCCAGTCAAGATGTGCCAGTGAATTAGGAGTATATAACACCCCCTCTGTCTCTCTCTGTCTGCCTATCTTGTCTGTCTCTGTATTTCTCTCTCTCTCTCTCTCTCTCTCTCTCTCTCTCTCTCTCTCTCTCTCTCATTTTTTAAGGAGACATCTTTTCCCCTTACCATCCTCTTTCAGCTAAGAGGCATTTTTTCCCCGAAGTCTGGGGTTAGAGAACTCTGAAGGAATAAGCAAACTACAGCCTCTCATCAAATACCCTTCGGGAAGCAGCAATACTGGTATTCTGATTTGGGAAACTGTCGAATCATTACATGCATTAGTGACTTTGGCCATCACGTTTCATCTTTCTGGTTCTTCATGCTGTTCTTAAGGGGGAAGGGTACCCTGATGAGAACATCTCCCTCTGTGAATTGTGTACTAAGAAGAGACAGGCACTGTGGAGGCAGACAGTCCTCTCTGAGATTGCTGCCATGGCTGATGGCTCTTATGAAGAGCTCAGGTTTTGAGAGCCATCCCCAAAGAAGCCGGCACTGAATCTGTGAGAGGGCACAAGTTCTCTACCAAGACACTAGAGGAGGGCAAGCAAGAGTAAACAATGGTCTGAGGCGGCATCCGTTAGGGCTGGAAACCAGGCTCAAAAGCGACCCACCCCCTCGCCACTCTAGACAAGACACTGAGGACAGGAAGAAGCAGAGCGAGTGGTGTTTAGAGGAGGTGAGAATGAATATGGGACGGGGAGGTGGTGGCGCACGCCTTTAATCCCAGCACTTGGGAGGCAGAGGCAGGCAGATCTTCGTGAGTTCAAGGCCAGCCTGGTCTACAGAGTGAATTCCAGGACAGGACAACCAAGGCTGTTACACAGATACAAACCTGTCTCAAAAACTAAAAACCAATAAATAAATAAATAAATAAATAAATAAACCCAGAAAAAGGTTTTAAAAATGAATTAATACGGTTTCTTTCTGGGTTCTGGGGTGGTGTATGATCAGGTCTGTCCCTGTGTCTCCTTACATTATGGTTCACTGCTGTGGCCTCAGCACTGTTTCTGGACTGAAAACTACAACAGATCAAGCGCCTGCCGCATGGACTCATTCCTGCCTGGATACCCCTGTCATGCGGTGCTCCACTCAGTCGGCTAGTCTCTATCACTCTGCCTTTCTCATTCTAAAGGGCAGGAAATCTTCACAGATTCGGGGTCTCCTCGATCTCCCCCAACCAGAGCAGATGCCTTTAGACCCCACCCTGCTAATTTCACCACCAGGAGCACCACCAGTGGCTCCCACCATCCTTCGGCTTCTTTGGTGATGAAGCCTATTTTGGTTGTGGTTTGATTTTCTTTGCCAAAACGGTTTATCTATGTTCTTGATTCTTAGTGTGTTTCTTCCTGTCATGGGTGACCACTGACGTGTTTTGACCTTTGAACCTGGGTTTCTCCAGTCCTGCTCTCTACCCTATCACATAAGTCTGGGGTCTGGTTTGGGTATACAATGTCCCCTACAGATATGTTTGAGCCATTGGTCCCGAGCTGGTGATGCTGTTTGGGGAGGCTATGGAACCTTCAAGAGATGAAGTGACTGGTGAAAAGGCAACTAGGGGGCAGGCCTTGAGGGCTCTAGTCTAGCCCTGATTCCATTCTTAGCGTTTCTGCTTTCTGGTTCACCGAGACGGAAGCATCCAGACTACACAAACCTGCTATCCTGAACTTCACCTTGCCTTCTCTGCCATGAGAGACTGCCCCTCCTCAAACCACAAGCTAAAATAAATCTTTTGTCCCTTCAGGGCTTCTCACAGACTTCTGTCACTGAAGCCACTAATGCATCTGCCTCCCTCATGGCCTTCCCTCCATGTTTGCTGTTGGCTGCGCATCTGAAGAGGAGATTGAGTTGGATTAGCTCTTAAGGGCTCTGAGCTGCTAGAACTTATAAATACAGGGAAATCATTTAGCTCGCCTTCTTTGAAAAGATGAGGAAAAGACTTGGGAAGACAGAGTGAGTGGCTTTCTAGGCTGGAGACTGGGCCAGGATTAGAGTTTAGGTTCTTTGAATCCTCTGTTTGTTCAAACCCACTGTCTTGCTTTCATCTTCTCCCTCCCTCCGTAAATAGATCTAAGCTCGGTTCTCTGATGGTATTTTTATATTGTTGTTTATTTGAAAACAAGAAAATAAAAGGCCCTTGTTCCCAGGTCATTCTCTACATTAGTGCCTTCAAAATGACATTGGGAACGTGCAAGCCACTTATGAGAACAAACTGTTGTTAAGGGCACAAGCACATTGATTGTGAGCTGGTGACACCACTAATTACAAGCAAGTCCTGTCTATTTATTAGAGCGGGCCCTTCCAGACGCTTCCCGCATGCAAATGATCCTTCCCCACAATTAGGGTAAATTAGCAAGGTTTTACTGAACTAATGAGACAGTGTTTGTGAGACTTGTCTTTATGTTTTCCAGTCTGTTTGGAGACAAGAGTCTGTAATTGGGATCCTCAAACTGCCATATTCCAGAAAGTCTGTGTAAGAAGGGGGCCATAAAACTTCTAGTCATTTCAGAGAGTGCTATATGGAGGTGGGGCTCCAGCCTCCAAAACATATGTGTGCATGTATAGATAGACAGGGTATATATGCACATGTGCAAGCACACACATATCTCCCAGATGTACATATATATATATATACACCCGAGACGTGTATATATCTCTATATATATATATACACACACATATATAAAACCCATGTTTCTCTCCCACACACTCACACAAACACACACCAAATGATATCATATTCTTCTGTTCCCAGTTAAGATTGCCTATTTCTAACAGGTGACCACGCTGAATGCCATGGCCCCAAATCTGATTGATTTACGAGTGATATAGTACAGATAAAACAAAAATAATAGCAGACATCCATATTATAGCCCAGTCTTTTGCAATAGGCTAGAACTTATCTCACAGAGCCATCCAAGAGAGCTGCTTTGGCTTGAACCTGAAACATCTCCTATAGGCTCTCGTGTTTGAATACCTGGTGTCTAAGTGGTGTGCCATTTTCGAAGGCTGTTATGGAACCCTTACAAGGTAGAGCCTCACTGAGAGGTGTGTCTTGAGATTTTATATCCATTTCCTGCTTTGTAGTCCTGCTTTGTGGCTGTAGATGTAACATGACTAACTGGCTCACATCCCTGTTCCGTGTCTTCCACACCCTGACAGACTGCATTCTCTCAGACTGTAAGCCCGGCCAAACTGTTCCTCTCTTGGACTGTTTCTTGTCAGGAGTTTGGTCACAATAGTAAGAAAAGTAACCTATCTGGGCAGTATTTCTGTTCCCCTTTTAGAGAGGGAAGCAGAAGCTGAGCAAGCAAAATACATGGTTAGTCAACTCTCTTGCCATTCAAACCCATTACGGCCCAAATGCAAAGTATTTCCTAAAATTCCAATTTCTTTAGTTAAAGCCTTACTAGCTAGTGAAAGTCACCTAGTCTTTTCTTTTTTTTTTCTTTTCTAAGATGTACTTGTCAGTAGTGGCTGGCCTTCCCCTCATCTCCAACCTGTCTGACTTGATTGATAGATCATTGCCCTTCACGAGTGGGCAAAGGGTCACTTTAAAATGGGCAGGTTCTCCATCAGCACTGTTCTCTCAAGGAATGTATCGCTGGTTTTATGTGTCAGTTTGACTGGTGCTGGGGATGCCTAGAGAGCTGGTAAAATGTTATTGCTGCTGTGACTGTGAGGATGTCTCTGTCCGAGATCTGTGAGGATGTCTCCGTCCTCTGAGATCTGTGAGGATGTCTCTGTCTGAGATCTGTGAGGATGTCTCTGTCCTCTGAGATCTGTGAGGATGTCTCTGTC
>NW_004949124.1:3557900-3570247 GCF_000317375.1 Microtus ochrogaster | reverse complement strand
TCTGAGATCTGTGAGGATGTCTCTGTCCTCTGAGATCTGTGAGGATGTCTCTGTCCTCTGAGATCTGTGAGGATGTCCCTGGCTGAGAGCAGCGCTGGTGCCTAATTTACTCAGCAGACTGGGGAAAGTTCTGCCCACCCTGACGTGGGCATCTGCCACATTTGGGTCTATTTGGGTCTGAAGGCCCAAGAAGAACAAGAAGGTAGAAGGTCTCTCTTTCCTTGAGATACCTACTCTTTTTCTGACTTTAGGGGTTTTCCTTTTTCAGATCATTGTTCCCCAATAGTATTACACCACTGATTTTACCTCACTCTCTAGATTGCTGACAATATTTTGTAGGACTTGTTGGACTTCATAGTAATGTGAACACATAATATTTTTTCTATCTATCTATCTATCTATCTATCTATCTATCTATCTATCTATCTATCTATCTATCTATCATATATCTATGTACCTATGCCTATTCATCCATCCATCTTCCTGGTACAGTTCTCATGAAGAACCTATTGATAGAAGGACAGAGGACTAAGAATAACAAAGGAGGAGAGCCTGGGACTTGGGATGGGCACAAGGTCATCTCTACATATTTCCAGTTGCTTCCAGGTCTCAGAATGCTTGTGTGGAAATCCAACAGGAATGGGATTAGGGATAAGACAAATTTATAGGGAAGCCATTTTTAAAGCTATTTCTTGAAGAACGTGGGTTACAATTTGAAACATGATTAAATTCTTTTTCAACTCATAGAAATAGCAGATATAGCCCCCACTTCAGGATCCAGCTTTGAGTTTTCCAGAAGCATTTTTCCAAGGGCCTAGCATGATTAAGAGAAGGCGTTTTCCCAAAAGTAGTCAAGGAGGCAAAGACCACCAGCCTTTGGGAATGGCATCAAGAAACACAAAAAGTACGCTTTGGTGACTAAGACCGAAAGGCTATACTGTATTTACAAGCTAGCTGGATTTTCTTGGTCCTTTCATATTCTGATGGGTGTGAAGCATAGAGCTAAGTTTCACAGTCTATGACCTTAAAGCCTTGAATTGGTTGTGCAATTAAAAAATGTCCACCTGCTGACAAAGAGGGCTGACTGAGAAGCCAAGGATAATGGCTTCTGTTTGGATGCTCACCTTCCTAGACCTGGATGGAGGGGGAGGACCTTGGACTTCCCACAGGGCAGGGAACCCTGACTGTGCTTAGGACTGGAGAGGGAGGGGGAGGGGAAGAGGAGGAGTGGAAAAGAAATGGGAGGAGGGGAAAAAAAGCAAAATTTAAAAAAAAAATGTCCACCTGAACCAAACATCCGCTAACCGCCGCTAACTTCTTGCATGTTTTGGCTGCTCTTTCTTCTGATTTTCCAGTCACCTCACCCTAGCACTCCTTGGGAATTCCTGGGCTCAGAAAACTCAGAGCTTCGGTAAAAGTTTTTAGTGCTCCACTCTTCTAAAATAGTTCCACATGGGAAAACTTTAGTAACACAGTGTATAATCTTTCCTTTTCATTATACAACTAAGAGGTGACTTTCTTTGCCTTGAATAGCTTAGGAAAATAAGGGTTGCTGGCTGAGGGGAAGTATGACCAGAATCAATAACCTGACTTGTTGATCTCTTACATATTTATTCATCATCTAAAAGCTATTTTAAAAAACTAATGAATATGCAAAGCAGTAGGCTTTAGAGATGAGGGGGAATAGCAGAAATATGTACACATTCCCTTCTCTTCAAGCTGTGTATTGTGGTGGGAGGAACTGAGATATTTATTCATATAATACAAGGAGTTCCCAAGCAGCAGTTATCAATGCTGCTTGCAGCGAGAGTTGGGATGTCACAGGCAGCGATGGACGAGAAGGCATCTTAAGAATAAGGACATGGCCTAGGAAGGGCTTCTGAGCTGGGAAAGGGTAAGCACTGGTTACAAAGATGGAATGAACCTGTTTAACCAGAGTGGGAGATCGTGGAGATTAACATGGCACAAACAGAATGGCTGGTTGGTGTCAAGGATAAGAACTGCATATGGAGAAATTTGGTTCTTTCTCTCTCTCTCTCTCTCTCTCTCTCTCTCTCTCTCTCTCTCTCAGTCTCTCTCTCTCTCTCTCTCATACATGGGTATACATGCATGGTATCTATGCATGTGGTGCATACACATGTGTGTAGGGTCTTCCTGGGAAGACATGCAGAAATCAGAAAGGACGTGGGTGTTTTATTTCCTTGGGACCGGGTCTCTGAGTGAAATGAGCTAGCTTGGAGGCCAGCAAGCCTCACTGCTACTCCCGTGTGTCTGCCCAGCAGCGCTGAGGTTATGGGCATGTATGGCCACCTGGCTTTTCACATGGGGACTGGGGATTCAAACTCAGGTCCCTCATGGTTGTGCATCAGGAACTCTCCCTCTCTGAGCCTTCTCCCAGGTCTAGAATTTGATTCTTGTTGGAGAGCTAATGGGAAGCTTAAGAAACATGCATACATAAAGTCCCCAGGACAAAAAGGTTTTGGTATCAATAGAAAGAAAAGCTATGTGAGGAGAACCTTGTAACACAAGGCAGTGGGTCCCCCCATAGGGATCCAGTTTAAAGGAAGAAGGGTTGAACCAAGGTTTTGAGAAATTTTACTAGGAAGTCAGGGCCACACGCAATAGTCTCCACAGTATCACCGAAACACACCTGATATTGAATTTCTAACAAACACCAGCTAATATCAAATTTCCCCCAACTTCTGTCATCTCGGGATCCACAGATGAAAGTGAAAGCTATCCTTCACAGACGAACTTATCCTCGTACTTGAAGGATTTACATGCTGCCTAGAATTGGTCAGAAATATGACTGCATTTCCAAGGGCATCAATTTCACCCTGATGGAGCGTCTCCCGGTCATTACCGTCTTTATTCTGTGGTTTTTCTCATTTGAGAAAGCATTCCAGTCAAGGGCTGCATTTTCCTTCAGCCTCCCTCACTTCAACCCTGCAAAGCTGGGGCCTTCTAGCAGAGCTGGTTCAGAGGAGGGAAAAATTCTCTCCTGCTTAACATTCCGCAAAAAAGCTCGGGCAGATCTCCGGAGTCAATCATCATGAATGAAGCCATTTAAGAGTGAGGCCCGCTACGCCTCTGCGCGGATGAATAACCAGGCCGAGTGAATTGCTGGCAGAGGAGACTGCAGGCGACTCTTTCTGCTTTGTCACCCTTTATGACCTGCCTTACGGTCCCAGCGCCCTTCACAGGAATGTCTTGCTTTGCAAAAAGAAACAGATAATAACCAGAGAGAGGAGAAATGCCAGCCCTGCAGCCTGTTACTTACAAAAGTATGGTGAAGTGGAATGCAGGGCAGGCTGCACTTTGTGCTCTCTGCTGGGCAATGGCAGACCAGCCGCACATACTCCAGAACCAGTCATGGAGGCCATATACCTCTCCCATGTTACACTACTTGGCCAGAAATGCAAAGGGGCCGACTGTGGCCCATGACCCCTGTTGGCTGCACACTGCTAGTCTCTTTTCGTCCAAGATAGCTCTGGCTAGGCCACACTGTTGGCTCCATCTGTCCTGGCTTCCCAAAGTGGAAAAACTGACTCCAGTCCACTGGACAAAGGAGAGTCTTTGCAACCCCTTCAACCTGAAGGTCAGCATGGCCACCAGAGGAAGCCAAGATGTCCAGAATGAGAATAGGCAGGAAGCCAGTTTTGCAAGCCTGTGCTCACCTTCAAGTGTGTGTACTTGAACGTGCAAAGCTGTGCCAAACACCGTGTTGAGCGATGGGACTGAAACGCGAGCCTTACACACTAATTTCGCTTCTATCACGGGGCCACCAGCTCCACATTTATTCATTTGTTCCACGGGTTGTTGAGCACGCATCATGTGTCACGAAGCATGCTGGGAACACTAAGAGGAATGGAGCCCTGGAGGGATACACTTACAGAGAAGGAATCTGGAAAGCCATCCTGTTTCCCTGGCACTGTCTCCTTTAAAAGTTCAGGTCCGGGCATGAATTCGAAGGCACCTTCCTACTCCAGCAGTCTGACTCTGTCCGACCTCACCCCTACCAGAGATGAATAGCAGATTAAGGATGCGACTCTTGGTTCACCGGCTCATGTTCAGCCTGGCTATTTGCTACATCTCAGAGGGACCAGAGCATCTGAGCCAGGGCTAAGAGCCTCATGTGACTGGCCTGGGTCAAACATTCTGAGTGTCTCTGCATGGATCTGAGACACAATGGGGTCACAGCGAGCTTTTGTGGCTGAAGTTCTCTCTGCGTCCCTGTGCTATAGACAGGGAGATGTCTTGAGAGAGAGCCTTTATATTCGAGAAATTTGAAAACAGCAATTCATTTTGCTCTCAGCTTCTCTTTTTATTAATCTCTGATGACTTTGGGTGCTTAGGATTAGCTTTAAGGAACATACTAGAATTTACCAAGTGACATCATTGTTTAAGGCCTCCTTATTGAGATTCCTTGGGCATTATGCTTTAAGAGAGGGCAAGGACAGTCCAGGAACCAATGATGCTCTTTGCGAACCCATAGGGAAGGGGGGTGTGGGTTAGCCCCCTTGAAACCAAAATTAGAGTGTTCTAAAGTTGGAAAGAACATTAGTTAGAATCAAGTCCTTTACAGAGGAACCTAAAGGAACCTGACAAATTGCTCAAGATCTAGCCTAACTATGTGATTCTAACTCTCCAACAGAAAACAGTCCTTGCTGGAGGCACAATCTTCATGCTGAAAGGTCAGAAAATTGTGGGACTTATTTGCTTAGGAAAAGGCTCATTCCTGGTTATGTGGGAGAGGGATACTCTATATCCTAGATTTCTTAGCCTAAAGGTTGAAGATGCTTCTAGCATTGCTAAGTTAGGTCCAGTCCAGTCTCCTACATCCCTGTCTCCTTTCTGCTTCTCCAGGACTTCCTTTCTGGGAAAGTCTTGAGGATAGCATCAGATACTCAAAAAAGTGTTTTGTTTAGAGTTCCTCTTTAACTTCCTGAAACTTACTGATGCTTTTTACATCAAGCTTATCACAGAGAAGAGCTAAGACATCTCCTGCCAGCTCTTGTTTTTTCAACAGGAAGGATGCAGTGGCCATGGCCTAGGGTTTCTGGTCCTCCATGGGCCCAAGTCTTACTCATCTTGTACTTGTTGGGATGCTTTCATCTTAAAAAGCCTTCTCAGGAAGTACTGCCTGGGCCTATGACAACTCCGCACCACAACTGGGGCATCAGTCAGTACTTTGTTCCTGTGTCAAATCTCTGTTTAGCTGAAGGGATTTTACCTCTGAGCTTCACCAGTAACGCCAAAGGCGGTGGGGATGGGAGAGATGCCCCCTGGAGTTTGTAGAAAAGAGAGTATATTGATGTCATAAAAAAGGAAGGATTTTTTTCATAGTAGAAGGAAAGTTCTAGTCAATCATGAAATATCATTCATGTGCCCCAGCGATCACTGAACTTGATGCTTCCAAATATTTCATGTGTCATTTTCATTGACTTCTAAAAGAAAAGTGGGGAGAAAGAAGGGGTGGAGGAAGGAGGCAGAAACTGAGATTTACTTGAAGGAAACCATCATTTGCCTGTCAGCCCTTGAACTACAAATAATGACACCAGGAAGCATAGCCGCATGAAAGCCACCAAGGCCTTGCTTTTCTCACTACATGGAATGACCAGGACCACAGCCAGAGCCTTGTGTCGTGCACACTGCAGCATTCAGCATGGACGGCTACCGACCGGATTGAGCCACACCTGACCCCAGGCTCTCTACCCCAGTCTCCAAGCAAGGAACCAGCCCACTATGGATGACAGAATGTGGCTTTGGAAGCTCCCCTTCAGTTTTCTTGGCTTCTTCACTATCAAGCTGTTATTAACTGGGCTGACAATCTAAGCAATAAAAATGCCATAAACTGCAACAGACCAAGAGGAAGTGAACTGTACACTGCAGAGAGGGGAGAGAAAACACACATGCAATAATAATAATCCCCCAACTCTCTTACCCAACTTGGAAAAATTAAGAAGTGGCGAGGGACTCCTCAGGGGAGCGGGGCGGGAGTGGTAATCTTCAAGAGAAGGTTTGGGCTGAAGTTGCTTTATATAGATATAGGTATCTGTACCTTGCCATGTGTTGGCATTAAGAATGACAGTGAACAGAGAGACCACAAAAAGGGGAGGAGGGTGGTTCTCACTGTAAAATATGTAAACATTACAGGAAAGACTAACATTCTCTTTGACCAGCAGGCTCTCTCTTCCCATTTCCATCTTTAGAGGTAACTACAATATTGAGTTCAGAATATAATTTTTTCAGGCCTCTTTTTCTTCATGTGGCACAGACACATACATATGCATTCCTGAAACTTTTCACAAGTAGAATAAATGCATGCTACTGGGTCAATGAAAATTTAATTCCCAACAAGAGAGAGGAAGACAGATAAAGGAAAACTTAAAAAAAACTAAAGTTTACTTTTGGAAAGAAAGTACTGATTCAACTTCTAAACTACGGAATACATTGATTATATTTACTAGAGGTAGCCCTAGGTAGAGTCACACTGTTTAATGTAGATCTGACCCGAGCTTTTTGATAATATAACATTTAAAATGGCTGACCTAAAAACAGTGAAACAGGCAAAGTATGCAGAAATAAAGTAGCATGCACAAAAGCCACTGCTGCGATCTGGCATGGAAAAAAACCCCAAGGGAAGTGTTTTCATGAGTTTTGAGAAAATATCCCCCACTCTGCTTTCGAACTTTGTGGACATATAATACCCGCTGACTCAGTTGAACAAACTTAGCACTAGGGATACCCTCACATGTCATGATTATCATCAACGCAAGAGAACTCATTAGCAAAGTCAAGGAGGTCGCCATGAAGGTATATCCATCAGCCTGGATGAAATATATGAAAGAGGTAAGAACAGCTATGTGCTGATATCTGTTAACTTCCTGTATCTCTGTTACTCACTTTTATATTTTTTCTTTCATTCACTCAGCTGGCAGCTGTGTCCCAAGCAGATAGGTGTTGAGATACAATGGCAACGTGGAATGGGAAGCCCATGGTTGAGGGAGGGAGGTAGGGAAAGTTGCCCGGGCTTTTGACTACAACATTTATTAACAGCAAGACTTCAGTCAAGTCATCTATACTATTGACCTCATTCCACTGTAGAGTCATGGTAATAACGAGCTTGCTAGTCAAGAGGATTAGAAGTAAAAGTTCACCAAAGACCCAGCATAATTCCTGGCACAGAGCAGACACAAGTTCAAATTGTTTAGACAGAGCACTGACCCTAAGGGAGCTTACCAAATGGTATGAGAATTTCCTAGTCATTGTTCTGTTGCTGTGAAGAGACACCATGGCCAAGGAAACTCTTAAAAAAGAAAACATTTAATTGGGAGCTTGCTTACAGTCTCAAAGGTTTAGTCCATCATTACCACGGTAGAAAGCGTGGTGGCATACATGGTGCTGGAGCATTAGCTGAGAGTTACATCCTGATCTGCAGGCTGAGAGAGAGACACTAGGCTTGGCATGATCACAAAGCCCACCCCCAGTGACGCACTTCCTCCAGCAAGGCCACACCTCCTAATCCTTCTAATCCTTTCAAATAGCACCATTCATTCTCCACTAACCATAAGACTATATGAGCCTGTGGGGCTTCTTATTCAAACCATCACAGGGAAAGAGAGGCAAGAATGGCAGACAGCTCCCCCTTTGGAAGGGCCTCTCAAAGTGTTCTGCATACCTACTTCTTAGCAAAAAAGGAATGACTGGTGGGCATCGATTCAAAAACATCATCATTTAAGGTCTTTGTTAGATACCCTTAGGAAATATACAAGTAGAAAGTAATTTAAGAAGATCTGCTAAAATTCTTTAAGAATGGTAGAATCTTTCACATTTGAACTACAGTCTGCTCTCTCAAATTCCCCCTTTCAGTTCGATGTTTTCTATCATCCTTACATAGGGTCTGGTAGCTCCCAGGAGAGACACATCACAGCATCTTCCTAGCTCCACATGATACAGGCTAAATCCCAGGAGAGCGCTGCCAGAGGCCTGGCATGCTGGCGTCTTCATTGCTCTCAACATAGCTCAATGTATGACAAAGGTAACAAGCTGAGAGATGCAAGCAGAGAAGAGAACTGTGGAGCTCTGTTTAGCACCTTGCCCACAAGCAAAGCGTCATCCCAACAGGAGTGGGATATAAACTTCAATCCCAGGATTGTAACTCGATATCTGGCACGGAAACAGAAGGAGGTCTTTAAAGCTTCCTCGCAAAGGAACTGAACTCATTGGAAACAGTGTGTGTCTGTGTGTCGGGTGTGAGTGTGTGTGTCTGTTGTTTGGGGGAGGGTGTTCAAGTCTCACTATGCTCTCAAAGGCAAGGGTGACCTTGGTAGTAAACAATTGAGAAGAAACAAGAAGTTTGTGGGAACAACAAGCCAAATGTTAGACCAGTCACACACACACACACACACACACACACACACACACACACACACACACACACAGAGACCAGAATAAAACAAACAACAACAAAGGCAATGATAGAAAGGGACAGCCAAGAAGAGGTTCTTTGAGGTGAGGGGAAAAAAAAAAACCTGTCTAAATCTTGGCCTAGTCTAAACTGCAAAGGGATTCTCTTTTAACTGGACCAACTGTAGTATACTACATACTTCAGAGTGCTGCCAAAAACAAAGGGACAATCAGCTGACAATTAGTGACTCTGGTCCCAACAAAGGTGTTAGTTTCACCAATCATCAAAATAAATAAGGAGTATCTGTTCAAACTACTGACTTCCGAGGGTGACTCAGTTTACTCAAGGCTCAGTCTGCTGAAGTGCAGTGTGAGGAGAGCCACGTTGCAGGGAAAAACGGCTGCACTGGAGCCAAAAGAGGTCCCAACGGCAGGGGCAGGGGAGCAGGACACCAACATGTGTTTCTTTGTAGCAGAGGCAATTCATATGTGCTTACAAACGCATCCCAAAGAAACACCAAAGACAAAGAGAAAACCTGGAAAGCAGAGAGAGCAAACCGGCTTGTTAGTTACAAAGTAACTGCAATAAGGTTAGCAGAGACCTCAACAGAAGTGCAGGGGCTTAACGGGCAGCAGACGATGCCAGAGTGATGAGAACATCTCCCTCAACCAAGAACCTGCTATCTAGTGAAACCATCTTTGGAGAGAATGAAGATTAAATAACGCCATTCCCAGATGAACACAACTGCACATCTGTGGCTTGCAAACCTGCTTTACAAGAAATATTAAAGGATTTTTTTAAAGCATGTAACCACAGATTAATTCCACACTTATATGCACACAGACACACAGACACACAGACACACACACACACACACACCACTATTGAAAGTAACTATATTTATTCCATTTAAAGATTTATTTTTAAATTGTGTGTGTGTGTGTCTGTGTGTGTGTGTCTGTGTTTAAGAGCCCACAGAGGGCATGAGAGCGCACTGGATCCCCTCGCTCCGGAGTTACAAGGCAGTGAGTGGCCACCCTGTGTGGATGCTGAATATCAAGCTCAGGTCTTCTGCAAGAGTCGTTCTTGATCTTAACCACTGAGCTACCTCTACAGCCTGTAATTGCTTATTTATAGGAGACCCTTTAAATGTACATTTTCTCCATCTCTCAGTGGTTTTTAGAAACTGCTGTATAAAAGAACATGCAGAATATATAAAATGTATTTGGTAATAATAGCATGAAGACTATGCAGTAAAGTTATACTGGACTAAGGAAATGAATTTTAATCCACAAGAACAAATTAAGAGAAATGGTAAATAAAAAAGTTAATATAACTAACACTATAAATATATACTTATTCTTCCTTTTCCCCTCCCAGCTTATTTAAAGAACATAAAATTATATAAAGTAATAATTATAACAATGTATTCATTGTAGGGATTATAATATATATAGTTGTAATATATACAACAATAATAGAATTAAAAAGCACAGAGAAGCAGAGCTATATGAGAGTAATGTTTCTATATCTCCCTGAAACTAAGTTACTATAAATCTAAAATAGATCCCATTAATTTCAAAAACCTACTAAGAATCCCAAAGAATATGAAAAAATATCATCAAAATATTAAAAAGTTACTCTGAAAAAAATGTTAACTTGATAAGAAAAGACAGTATTGAATCAAAAGAACAAATGGATTATAGGCTTATAGGAACAATATAAAACGGAAGCTATAAATTCAATATGTTAATAATACCATTATTATAAATGGTTAAAATGTGAGAGTCTCTGACTGTGTGTTTCCTGGGAGAAAGAGACCAAGGTTCACAGGGGACTCTACAGCAGTCATGGATACAAGTTTCTGCTAAGTGCACATGATATATTCTCTAGTACAGGCTACTCTAGAAAAGCCCCAATATATTTAAAACTGTTGAAATCATACCAATTATTTTCTCTACTGGCAACAAAAGTTTATGTTAATTACAGGGGCTACATAGACTTGTGGATAATTATAAAGGAGTAACTTGTAAAGAAAAATATGAGTGATGTCAGGAAAAATTTAGATAAATGAAAATGAAGAGAGAAATATGCCAAAATGTGGGAAGGATATGAAAGAATATTCAGAGGAAGTTATATTGATAAAATTTCCCATAATTAAAAAAGAAGGAAGTTATGAAATCAGTGGTCTCACCACCCACCTTAATATGGCCCAATATGAAGTTAAACTAAAACACAGCAAGCAGAAATTAGTAGTGGAGAAAGAGAAAAATCAATGAAACCAAAGTTGGTTCTTTGTAAATACCAACAAAATCCATAAAGACAAAGCTAATTAGCCAAGAATTCAAAACAAACAAACAAAAAAACCCGAACCTCAATTCATGAAATCAGGAATAGCAGAGAGGGAGAGGGAATTACTACTAGATCAGTAGTAATATGGAGATGCAAAGGATGGTAGCAGACTCCAACTGAGAAGTCTTGTCAAGAAATGAGACACTTTATATGAAAAAATTCCTAAACACAAGCTACTGAAACTAACTCAAGCAAGAAATAGAAAATATGATAGGTAAAGAAGAAGAAATGAGGTAAAATTTATAATTTAAAAAATTCCTGCGAAGAACAACCTAGGTCCAGAGTGTTGGCTGCTAAACATAAATCTAAGGAAATAATATCTTTTTTCTTACAAACTCTTCCAAAATTAGAAAAAGGAACACTTCTATGTTCAATGACAATGTCAGTATTATCCTGATAAACCATGTAAAACATCACAAGGAAGTTGCAGACCAATATTGGTCATGGATATAGATATTAATACACTCAAGAGCAGTAAGTCTAATCCAGAAACATATGGGGAGGATGACACAGCAGGAAAAGCTGGTGTTTGTTGCAGGATTTGGCTAAACATCTGAAAGCCAATTAATGTAATACATAATGTCAGTAGAGTAAGAATAAAATAATATCACAATTGGGATAAATTGTGCACCTGATAAAATCTATTGTTCTTTTGTGCCAGTCTGTCTCACAAGGAAATAGTTGAAGGAGGCTTTCTTAAGCTCAAAAGAAAATCCATACAAAACCCCACAGTTGACACTACAGCTAACTACAAAAGACTGAACACATTCCTGAAAGTTCAGAAGAAAGACAAGAATATTAACTCATGCCATTTCTCTTCACGACTGTCTTAGAGGTTTCTTCCAGGGAAATTAGGTGAGAAAAAAAAAGCATTGAGTTAAAACGAAAATTCAGAAAACAATTCTTACCAGAAATATGCTTTATAGAATATATACAAAATGTATTGCTACAGTTTGGACCTTTGATGTGTCCTCTGAAGAGCCACTGCTTAGAGGTTCTCTTCAGGTTAGTGTTATCTGACAGGTGGGCCACACTGGGGTTTCTCTGGTGATCTGCTCACACAGTAGACAGTGGGACCTCGGATCCTTTCTCTTCCTCCTTTTCACATTCTAGACATTAGACACATCATGTTTTCATGATATAGTCTCTGTCACAGTATACCTTGATACAGTCTCAAAAACAGTGGGGCCGAGTGACCATGGAAGGAAACCACTAAAACTCTGAGCCAAAGTAAAATTTACCTCGAATCTGTGAGCTGATTTATATCAGATATTTTTAACAGAAATAGTATTAATACATTTTCTGAAAAAACTATAAATACTGTTGACCCAAAGAATCAAAGACTCAAGTAAATGAACAAAAAAGAGATCCCATGTCCATGGATCAGAAGATGCAATACTGCTAGAAAAGCAACAACCCTCATGTAACCTATTGATTACTGAAATATCTGTCAGAATCTTAGGTAGTCAGAATAAAAACTGAAAAGATGATTCTAAAATTCATATGGAATTTCAAGGGATCTCCAAAGTCAAAATAGCCTTTAATACAAAGAATAAAATTAGAGGATTTGTGTTCTTATTTTCTT
>NW_004949124.1:3552735-3556205 GCF_000317375.1 Microtus ochrogaster | reverse complement strand
GAAGCTACAGTTACTCTGATACCAAAACCACACAAAGACTCAACCAGGAAAGAGAATTACAGGCCAATCTCACTCATGAACATCGATGCAAAAATCCTCAACAAAATACTGGCAAACCGAATCCAAGAACACATCCGAAAAATTATCCATTATGATCAAGAAGGCTTCATTCCAGAGATGCAGGGCTGGTTCAACATATGAAAATCTATCATTGTGTTCTTATTTTCAAAGCTTACTATTATGCAACCCTATTGAAGCCAATGTCTTAATAGGTAATACAACAAATTAGTGGAATAGAACTGAAACACAATCCCAAATTTATGGCCTGTTGAGTTTGGTGTGTGTTGAGATTTTTTTTAATTTAATTTTTACTAGTAAATGTTCTTTCATAAATTTGTGCATGTATCATAGAGTTCTATGTGAGCCTGAGTTTGGAGCTAAACCACAGCCTGATGGTGGGCTCACCAGTGGATGCACAAATAGATACTATGCCTCCTCTTTTTCTAGAATCTTCTAGCTGCCAAGAGATCAGCAGAATGTGGTAGGATCCTGCGAGTCCCTTCTAGCTTCTACAGCTTTCTGTTTTGAGAAGTTATTTAAACAGTGCAATGGGAGGAAAAAAATAATCTTTTAAAAATGCTTCCTAGGTCAACTGGATAGATAACCAAACACAATGAAGTTGGACTCTTGCTTCGCATCAGGGTTAGAGACTTAAATGTGAAGGCAGAACAATAAATTCCTGCACAGAAACATAAGGGTAAATTCTTACATTCTTTGATCTGGCAATGGCAAGTCTTAAAGGTGACATGGAAATCAAGAAAAAAAACAAACAAACAAAACAAAAGCAGCAAATTCACGAAGATTGAGAGCCTGAGTGCTTCAAACGGTTCCATCAAGAAAGTGAAAATCATCACACAGACTAGGAGAAATAATAAGGAGTCGAACAGATGATAAGGAACTTGTATCTATGACACATAAAGAATCACACTCAACAGCAAAAAGACAAACGTTCAAACTTTTAAATGTGCAAAGTAGTCTACAAACTAACAGCAGGGAAACTTTGTAAACGGTCACCTAGTCAGTATTTTAGGCTTGTCTCTAGCACAACCACTCTGTGGTTGATACATAGGAAATGAAAATAACCATAGGAAATATGTAACAGAGAAGCATGACTGTGTCCCAATAAAACTGTATTTATAAAACAGGTGGCTGGTTTATGCGAGTGACAGTCTGTCACCCCTTTGCCCTAGAGCAGCTCTTAAAAAATAAAGCAAGCTACAGGTCATTTGTCAACTCCAGAAATAAAATGGGCTATCAGGATCTACTTAGACTGTGGTCGGTGCTTAAAGATGGGCACAAAGAGATCAATTAATGAAAACTGCTTAACAGACAAACAAGGAAAGAAATGGGAGAAGCCAGAGGTCACCAGTTGTTTATGTTTCTCTGGAACTCTCTCTCTCTGTCTCCCTGTCTCTCCATCTCTGTCTCTCTGTCTCTGTCTCTGTCTCTCTCTGTCTCTCTGTCTCTCTGTCTCTCTGTCTCTCTCTCCTCATACCCAAGTCTCCCGATGTCCTGTTTCAAGGCATCTTGACTGAGAACTTCAGAAGTATTTCTGGTGTAGTTTCTCAGCCTCGCAGAAGGAGCACAGATGGCCTAAGTGCACGGTGAAGAAGATGAGATGGTTGTTTGTACTGCAAAGGCTTTTTAAGAAGGATTCTCATAATAACTATTTTTGCAGAGAGAGAGAGAGAGAGACAGAAATGGGGAGAGAGATCTGGAGATGCTGGACACATGAGAATTGGTGCAGGCTGGAAGCCAGAAATGACAACGGTAAGCTAGCTGAAAGTAAAGGAAAATTGATTTAGGTGATTCAATCAAATGATTTCTGATACATGACATGGGGGTGGGCTGGGGATGCCGCAGAAGCAAACCAAATGACAGATATGGGGAGACACCAGGCTTTCAGGTTGTATTCCCTTAGAGTCAGTAATGGGTATATAAGATGATGTCTATGAGACACAAGACCACAGCGAGCAGGGCTAATGGACTCAGAAGGAGATGGAAGTCAATTCACTTGACCCCAATAGCTGACTGCTTCTGAATTTTAGCCAAAACTAGATTACAAATAAAAACCACTGAAGTGATTTATTTTTCCACTTTTAGTGGCTTATTCTAGGCACATAAGGATGACAGATCAATTTGTTTAAACTTCCTGCTCAGGATGCTGTTTAAAGTGACTGCTTTTTGTAAACTCAGTGTGGCCAGGGCAAGGTGTCTGTGGTAGTGTAGTCTGTAGGCAAAAACAACAATGGGGACAGAGGGTGCATTTAGTGGGACTGTACCCCTGGTGATGGCTGCCAGTGGGTTTGGGGTTCCCTGAAATTCTTTGCTATCGCTCTTTAGATACAAGCTGAGTCAATTTGAGGATTGCTAATTGGCAAGCGTCCTACCAAACACAGGACTGAATTCTCCTAGATACAAGGCCCTTTGTGAACCCAGTTGTGAATCTGCTTCTAGCTTCAGGTGCTCGCAGGTCAGTAGGAAAGAACATTTTTCATTCTGTTTTAATCTACTGTCCACGTTTGCACCCACTCCTAATGCGGGTGGGCCGATTCCAGCACAAAGAGAACTCTAAGGGGAGCCCCTCAACCCCTGAGGCCTTATAGGCAGACCTCTCTCTGATACCTATTTCTCAGGGTCGCCAAGGGACAGATGACCTTGGATTTGCATAACTAGCTCATTTATGTAATATTAAATGTGGTCAGCTGCCACGCTCGCTACATTTCTATAATTGTGTTTTCTCCCCTTGAAAATCTGACAGAACGGAAGGGGTTGCTCCAGAGTCGAAGTAGGCGCCGTCATTTCTGGGGAGTGGCTCAATGCTTTGTTCGCCAACTGATTTGCGAGTGATTCATCCAGACACACCCTTCGGCCTCTGTCTCCATTTCTCAGTGAGGTGGAGCTGAATATGTTCCGGACAGTAAGCATAGAAAGCTCGGTTCTAATCCCAGCTCCCCTGCTCACACCAGCTGCGTATGAACTTCCCACCATTTTCCTGCTCTGAGCTTCCTTCTCTACCGCGAGGGCAAGAGGGGAGTTAATAAGATCCTTCCGCACTGTGTCACCTATAATTTCACATAATCAACAAGATGCCCTCTCTGATAGGACCCGTAGGGAGAACCTATAGTTGATTCCAAAGTGACCGAGCAATGTCCAGGACCAGTGATTGTAATGACACTGTTGGGTGCATAGAAGGAACTTTAGGAAACCTCCCATTAGCATTCTGACTTGGTTAAGTGATTCCTTCTCAGACTCCCATGGTCTACAGCAGTGGTTCTCATCTTTCACATGCGTGAGTGGGACAGGAAGATTTTGCTAAAACCGGTTCTGATTCAGTAGGTTAGGCGGGATATTCGATATTACTAACAAGGTCCTTGATAACATGGATACTGACCACACACTGAGTAGCG
>NW_004949124.1:3544546-3552503 GCF_000317375.1 Microtus ochrogaster | reverse complement strand
TTTCCGCTGAGTGTGTGCTCAAGCCAGGAGTCTAGAAGTGCTCAACTACTGATTGATGCACATTCTTCTTTATGATGAAGGTTAAGAGATGTCTTTGGTTTTGATTTTCGTCACCAGTGGGAATACAGGCCACATGGGTTCTCCATCTGTAGTACAGCATCCCGTTTTGCCCATGCTAGACTTCTTTATAGACCAATTTTAATGGAATGCCTACAAGATACTTCAAAATTTAGAACTCCTCTGAGCCTGGCCTTCCGATATCTGGAGTCAGCCTGCATGTTCTAAGAGAACAAAGTGTGTGCGAGAGGGTGGGGATGCGGATACATCATTTGGCTGGGAGTTTGAGAAAGAATGCTTTTCCTATGTTTTCATCACTTACACCTGGATGAGACTACTCTTATCCTATCGGTTAGACAGAAAGGCACAGTGCTCTTGCATGAACAATACAGGACTAATTGGCATCTTATGCACCTATACAGCATACTTCAAGGAAGTATATTGTCCTTTAAAAAGAAGACAAAGGAGCCTAGAGGCCCAATTATCATGGGATTTAAGCAAGGCCACTGGGAATGGTCTGTTCCTTTTCTGAAAGTTGAGAAAGTAGAATTAGTCTTGAGGCCCACCCCACCCCTGCTATGTCTCCTAAGAATATCAGGTTCATATTGATTGTTCTGTTGTGGGTGATTTGCATGGCTCAAATGGAAACATGTTTATCAATTTAAGCTCCGGCTTGTCAAAACGCGTTTCTTCCTGACTGTGCTGTGCATTCCTTGGAAGCAAGGCTAGTTGCATCGTAAATATCTCAATGTTCAGGACTTGTTTCTTTGACACGGCTCTAAATCAGTCAATAAGTGATAACAATGGCTTGGTCCTGAACATATGGGAGTGCCGATAATCCCCATGATTAAAATTCATAAGCCAGGCATTTGTCACGGTAACACTTACCTGACAAAGCAAGGACACTGATAGGTCCCAAACTCATATAATAACCACTTTGTCACAGAGACTTGCCTTCCAGTTCTGATGGGCACGGTCGGGCTTGTGGCTGTATGATGAAGCAATTGTGTCTCTTCCCATTAGGTCAGTGGGGAACCCGTTTACGAGGGAATAGTCAATTCTGAATCACAGATCATTAGAACTGGAAGGAGTCAGAGAAATCCTCTAGCCCCAAACTGCCATTTCTTAGACCTGGACACAGATCTAGTGAATTGAACTGATTTACACAAGATAACACCATTAGCTAAAGCATTCAGTCTTCCTAGGTGGTTAAGCCAGTGCATTCCAAAGAAGCATCTGAGCTGCACTGAGCAGAGCCACTGGGAGCTCCCAACTTAGAACATTTTTTAACCATTTCTACCAATAGATTTTATTTATATCTCTGGGTTAAAACAAAATGAAAATAACTAGTTAATTAAAAGGAAAAAAAATGGGATCTCTACAACTGAACAATTATTCACAACACATACACACACATACACACACAACAACAACAATAACAATAACCCATATTTAGCTTATCCTATACAACGATTCCAATGATTAAATCCTTGAGGAACGATTTACCCTTCCCTCCACTTATCAACAATTCAGAGACGCTTTCAGTACCACCAAGGAGGACCACTTTCCTCATCCAATAACAATGTTTCTGTGCATCTATGAGGGGTAGTCCCGGAAGATGTCCTCAGCAAGAAAGTAACAGAAAGTGCAGCATCAGTTTCTAAAGGCCAAGTGCATTCTGGGAAATACACGGGCTTAACCACCAAGTTCAATGCCAAGCAGTTTGACTGACATTGGGGTACTGCTTCCTCTTTCAACTGTTCTTTTGAAGAGATGATAGAGAAAGGTGAAAATGTTTCATGATGTCCGTCCAATGAGAGGCGCTCAGATTTGAAAACGGGTAAATTTGATTGCAAAGGCAACATAAGCATTGCTCTCTCTGACAACCGAGAAATGGTGCTATAAGCTGCCAGCGAAACAGATCTGGACAGTTTGACCCACAATGTCACAGAGGTGGGGTTTCATTGGGCCTCTGAGGGCCTTTCTTTTTACTGACCACCCGTGTCACTTTTCTACTTCTGTCTTTGTTAATTTTAGTTTTCTATATAGTACATTCCTGGTAATGCCAAGTTTTGTCTTGAGTATAACTTGGGTACCAAAACTGACAGGAATAAGCAACTAGTAGAAACACAGAAGGCAGAGGGGCCGTGGCTTTTCTATCATAATGTGATGACATGTAGTTCAGGATCAATGTATCACAGAACTACCAGTAAAGTGACGACATGTCATGCAGGATCAATGTATTACAGACTATCAGTAAAGTGAAGATGGCAGCTCAGGATCAGGGTGTCCTAGAACTCTCAGGAAGGCTTGACCACCTTGGCCATGGGACAGGCACTTACAACTTCCTCACACATTGCTATGATTTGGATATGGCTTATTCTCTAGAGGTTCACTTCCTGGAGAACTGGACTTCTCTGGCAGTGTGAATCATGATGGGAACTTTAAGGCAAATCTCAAAGGATCCCTGAGGGGGCTCCCACGAGAGCCTGACCTCTGAGCCTGGTGACATGATCTCTCACTCCTTCATCATGCCGTCTATGGCACCAAACCAAGCAGTCTTGGATTTTTAGCCTCCCAAACGGAGCCAAATCAATCTCTTTCATTTATAAAGTTACACAGGTTCAATTAGTTTGTTATAGTAAGAAAATATGGACTGCGTGATGAACACCAGCCAGTTCTGCTGCACCTCCCTGTCTCTGTGAGGTGAAGCAGACTGACAAGGAAGACAGAGACCTTCTGCTGTGATGTCACTTCCCAGTCCTCTTTGCCCACTGCTCAGGGGACTGGTTTTCTAATGTCATCATTTTTCAGGTGATATGCCAGTATCAAACTATTATCTCCAGACTCTTCTACATCATTTTCATTAGCCCCTCTAAATTAATCTGATCCAGCTAAAGCTATTAACTGAGATACGGCAGGCATCAAGAGTTCATCTACTGGGTACCATGAGGTCTTTGAGAAAAACCCCTTTCAACAGAGGCCAATTTTGTTGCTATCACACTGATGTGTGTTCATCAGCCGATGGCCCTCTATTAGCCCATCAAGTCTGGCTTTTAATGGCCAAACCGTATCTGTGACCGCAATCCAATTTCCACTCCGCACTTGTGGTTCCTTGGTACCTTGGAATTCTTTAAACCTGCTTGATTAGCCACCTGAGGCAAATGGCTCCGTCATTTTAAGTTTTATGAAACATCTGTGCTCTTTGATCACAGACCAGCCCGAGGAGAAAATGGCTCTGGAATCTTTCTCAACCCATTCAGCACAGACTTTAATATCTGGGTGACATGGAATTCTGCAGGAGTGGGGGATGTAGTTAGGCATGCAAAAAAGATCAAAACCATGATCACTCCCAGGATTTGATTAAAGTGATGTCTTTTGAGGAAATCAAATGGAGTTGGGATTCCGTGGCTTGCTAATAATTCTAGTATCCCTAGTATGTGTGTGTGTGTGGGGGGGGGGATCTGCTGTCAAGTGAAACAGTTCAGTGTGTATTTGCTCCTCCTTGTGACAAATCTCAGTGGGTGCTCAGGCACAATAATGGGGGTCTGGTTTCTCCTTAATTCTTCATGTTTCTTTCCCCTCTCTCCCTTCTTCCCTTTTCTGTTTCACCTACTATGATTATATCTAATTTTGAAACCATTGGTAGGCTATGGTTTCTTGGAGGATGTGTTAGTGTGGGAGAGAAAGAAACCCTTGGCATTTGGAGACTGTCCTGGCGCTCACAGCTAGGGCATCTGATTCCTTCCTTAGATGTGAACATAGGACGTAAAGCTCAGACATGTTAGACTTCGCTGTGATGGTCTCCGAGGGGAAAAAGAAAGTAATGAAGAGATTTTGGCTCAGACTTTCAGAGATTTCAGTGTGTCATAGCCAGGAGGGGTATAGACTGTGCAGCTCATCTCATGGCAAACAAATCAAAGAGAGAAAATGCCTGTATCTGATGGCTTTCTTTTTGCCTTGCATTCCTATCTGAGTTTCCAGCCCACTGGAAGGGGCTGACCACAGTCTTGGTGGGTCCTCCCCTTCATTACTCCTCTTTAGGAATTCTTCACAGACATTTCCAGAAGGTGTATTCCTAACCTTGCAGGCCCTTCTCAGTTCAGTCAAGTCAGTGGTCCAGATTAAGCATCTGTCTCATACCACCACACAAGCTCATGACAAAATGAGACAGGTCAAGAGCACTTCTGGTTGTAAATAAAAATAAGATCATGTGCTATATATGAAACACAAAACACATTGTAAGAGGCGGTGTACACCTTTAATTCCAGCGCTCAGGATGCAGAGGGAGGTGGATCTCTGAGAGTCTGAGTCTGCCGTGGTCTACATAATGAGTTTTAGGCTAACAAGGCTACATAGTTAGACAGTGTCTCAATAAAGAATAAAACCACCATAACACTATTTTCTCTTGTCCACAGAAGTCTTCCTGCTTCTTTATAAATTACAGTTTAATTCTCACTCTGCTCTTTCCTCCCAGTAGAGATGATGCCCAATGATGCTCAAAATGCCCAATCCTGATCATTTCCCCTTTCATGACAGCTGCATTTAGAACAAGTCCAAGTTCTTTAGGTCCTCTCTCAAATATCCAACCTAAGCCAAAAGGTTGTAAGAGCTTTTTTAAAAAGTTTTTCTTAATGGTCTCTTACAAAGCACTGGCCATCTTTATTCTCCAATGTTCTAACTAGTAACTCACCAAACTCGTTTAACTGTGGGTGGATTTCTGTGGTATTTGGCTGAAGATACGTGGCAAGTGGGGAAAATATCATAATTAAAGCAGCAATTTACATGTTCAACAGCTTTCCCAGCCATTATCTTGTTTGATCATAATGATAACATGGATGAAGAAGATGAACATTCAATATTGTACCTATTTTTCCTAGTTAGATAATAGGAAGATTGATCTTGAAAAATACAAAGAAGTTAGCAAAGCCCACTCTGGGGTGTACCTGGGAAGAACTGTCCAGAAAGCATTAACCAAGGGGAAGAGTACCTGTTCTGACTGTCAGCAATACCACCCGATAGGATAGTGGTCCAGGTAGACTAAGACAGGAAGGAAGAGGGTTACTGACAACAAAGGCACCTGCTTCTCTCTGCTTCTTGGCTGCCAAGAGAAGAGCTACCCTGCTCAACCACTCCCTCCCTATCTTGGGGGGCTGCAAGCAGAAGCCAAGAAATATTTTTCTTCCCTCCAATTACTCTGTTTGGATATTTTCTTATAATATTAGAACACTGACTACCACAGGAACTGAGACTAAGTATGGCGGTATGAGTTGTGCAACTTCAAACATCTACTATACCTTAGAGTCAGGTTTCAAGTTGGGTATACTTGTTACATATTCAGTGTCCATCCCTTATTGTTTGGCCAGAGTATAAAGAAGTCCCTTACCTATTTGTGGTTTAGTGTGTCACCAATTAAGGGATTGCTGGTTAACAGGGGATAAGACTGGAGATAGGCAGGTGCCATCATGCAGGAAAAATCTGGACTAGCTTACAAATAGTTGAAGAAACAAACCTGACATTTTTCTAAAAGAATAGAGCTTACACATTTCATTCTTGAAAGAGAATTCAAATGAACATTGAATTTCAATTGGAAAGAAAAGGAATTTGCAGCCCTTTGTGCCTTAAGGGTAGACTTCCAGCCCTTCCCTCCAGAAGTCTGAGTGTGTAAGAAGGATAGACTTTCAGCCATTCCCTCCAGAAGTCTGAGAGTCCCTTAAGAGTAGTCATTCAGCCCTTCCATCCAGAAGTCTGAATTTGGACGGGCTGAAGTGGATCTAAAAAGCCCTGCTAATGGCCATCCATTTTGAATAAAAAAATCAAAGGTAAATACTTTGGGTTATCACGCTGGCCATATTTTGGTGACATAAACTTGCCCTTGGGGTTGTGAGGGTCAAGGAGCTAGGTTGCAATATTTCTTAGGGCTCCCACTGATCCTAGTAGAATATCATTCTGGACTACTCCTAGATACCATTTTTTTTCCTGTGATTCCAGGGGTCACCTACCTTTTTGGAGCTTGGTTCTGTCTAGATGAGTTCTACCTGTAGTCTCAGCCAGACTCAGAATCCCCTCTGACCCAGAAAATACCAACTGCGAGACACAGAGTAGGGGGCTCTGCCAGTCTCAGAATCAGAGGTTTACTCCAGGGCATTCAGAAACCCAACTTTCACTTGGGCACATCTGCTGGTCATAAGGGCTATGCAGCCTTGAAAGCTGACCCTTATTGTACACGACCGCCTTTTAACAGATCTGCTCACACGTTTAAGCTTTGGAAAGGCACTGCCTCCTCTCACAGCTGGCATTGATATAGACCCCAGAGGCTCTAGTAGTGATGCTACATGCAACTACTGCAAATAAATTAGGGGGAAAGGTTCAAGGATTACCTGAGTTGACAAATTATGTATTCTCGTGTTATTTTAATATGTGCAGCATGGGTATAAACTCTTTATGCATATAGCTCTTGCTTGCTATTAAAACCAAACAACAATTCAATAACTACTTAATATAAAGTCAATATAATAGTACCAAACCATACAGTTCAAATTAGCAGATCAATTCAATGCCATGGCAAGTGCCGTGTGCTGGAACAATGTTGCTGCTCGCAGGGAAAACAGCTCATAAACCCATCTTACCCAGGTTTTGTTTATGGGCTAAATTGTCTTCCAAACAGATGTCCTGAAACACTATGCCCTTTTGCCTATGAATAGGACCATATATGGAGTCTTTGCAGATGTAATCAAGTTAAATGAGGTGATCTAGGTGGGGGCCAACTCAGCATGACAGCTCTTCTTGTCAGGAAGAGTTGGGAGGGACATAAACAGAGGCTATATGATGGTGGCAGGGGGAAGGGGGCGCTTTGCAAGATAAGGAATGCCTTAGAGTAATGGCTACCACAAGAAGCCAGGAAGTGGTGAAGAAGGATTTGATCTAAGGTCTCAGCAGAGGCCTTGATTTTGAGGCTGTACCCTTCAAGACTACAAGAGAACGAACCATCATATTTGTGAACCATTGTCACAGCAGCTCTGGCAAGCAAATATGGGTCTTTACCTGTTGAAATGCCCATGCCACTGGGTTATGTGATGAATTACAATTTCCAGAGGGTTTCTGGTAGACTAACCACTGCAAACTCTTATTTATCAGGTCTCCTGCAATCAATTGGCCTTTGAGTGTCACAACCCTTGCCAAGTCAATCTTACTTGTTGCTTCGTTTATTTTTCATGTTTATGACACGCAAAGAATCATCTTTCATATCTAAGCAATAGGAAACAGGTCTCAAAGGTGAAGGTAAAGATGCTTTTCTTCTGATTAGCCTTGAATTCAAAATGTCATTTACCATGGAGAACTTTAGGCTTCTATATCCATGGGTTATGATTGGTGGCCAAAGCAATCCAGACTGCACTCCTTGTTGGAAGACTGTACTGAACCCCAAAACCTTATGTACTAGGAGATTTGGGATGTTAATCACTCTCTTCTGCCTTTCCTGATTCCCTGGCTTCTGCTTCTTTCTGGCTCCTAGTTGGTAACTAATGGGTCAACAGCCTATTACTCTATTAGTCAGCTATGCCCTGCTGCTTTCTTTCTGCCAGGTTTGACCCACCGTGTCCTTTAAAACTGCTTGGTAACCAACCTCTCTCTGGTTTCTCTGGAGGAGCAACAGAGTAGTCTTCCTGTAGGAGCCAACTTAACAGAAGGGATTCTGCTTCCTCATTAGGACAAGAAACCTCCAGGAACCAGGTAGGCAGGTAGCAGCCCTGGGAACTTGGGAGGGAGGGAGGGAGGGAGGATGGTGGAGGAAAGAGGTTAAAGAGACTTAGGAATGAGTTAAATTCTTCTGGAAAATATAAGTAAACTTGAACTTGGTGATAATTTCATAAATATGACATCAAAAATACATGGTACAAAG